>NC_048218.1:120774283-120889429 GCF_002007445.2 Ailuropoda melanoleuca | reverse complement strand
TCCTAGTTCTTATGTTCCATAGATGAGAGAAATCATATGATAATTGTCTTTCTCTGCTTGACTTATTTCACTTAGCATTATCTCCTCCAGTGCCGTCCATGTTGCAGCAAATGTTGAGAATTCGTTCTTTCTGATAGCTGAGTAATATTCCATTGTATATATGGACCACAGCTTCTTAATCCAGTCATCTGTTGAAGGGCATCTCGGCTCCTTCCATGATTTGGCTATTGTGGACAATGCAGCTATGAACATTGGGGTGCATATGGCCCTTCTCTTTACTACGTCTGTATCTTTGGGGTAAACACCCAGTAGTGCAATGGCTGGGTCATAGGGTAGTTCAATTTTTAACTTTTTAAGGGACCTCCACACTGTTTTCCAGAGTGGCTGTACCAACTTGCATTCCCACCAACAATGTAGGAGGGATCCCCTTTCTCCACATCCTCTCCAACAATTGTTGTTTCTTGCCTTGTCTATCTTTGCCATTCTAACTGGCGTAAGGTGGTATCTCAGTGTGGTTTTGATTTGAATTTCCCTGATGTGAGACAGGAATCCATCAAAATTCTAGAGGAGAACATAGGCAATGACATATTTTATTTTTTGTACCTAGCTTGAAAACAGTTTTTATTCTTTGTTCACTTAGTGAACATGGACATAAGTCATACACTTCTTATTCTATTCTAATTGTTTGATGTCTCCAAAAGAAAAGGATTTAAAGACTATCTGTAGTGCAAGAATTGAAAGGATCAATTCCATTTGTATTATTGCTGTTCTTTCAAAAGGTTTTGGCCCTTGTGGCATGTCTGTAGTGGAAATAGGATTCCCTTTGTATTTTGTAGTTTGCCAATTTATTTTCCTTGCTTTATATCAGTAATTTACTCTTCTAAAATTTAAAATTAGATGCCTTTTCTGCTTAAAAAAACCTAGACTTTCCTGATTAGAAATTATAATAAAAACAATTTCCCAATCATTCTGTGTAAATTTCATAAGGCTTTAATGTTGTAGTAAGAAAAGATCATGAAAAAGTTCCCAACATCACAGTCAACAGGGAAATGCAAATGATGATATTACCTCACACCTGTTAGGATGGATGGCTATCACTGAGAAGACAAGAAGTAACAAATATTGGCAAGGATGTGGAGAAAAGGGAATCCTGCTGCACTGTTGGTGGGAAGGTAAATGGTGCAGCCACTGTGGAAAACAGTATGGAGGTTCCTCCGCAAGTTAAAAACAGAGCAACTTTATATGATCCAGCAATTCCACTTCTGGGTATTTATCCAAAGGAAATGAAAAGAGGATATCAAAAAGATATCTGAACTCCATGTTTATTTCAGCATGATTTACAATAATCAAGACATGTGGTATATATACATATATCCTCAGGAATATTACTGGAATAGAATATTACTCAGCCATGGGAAAGAAGGAAATCCTGTCATTTGTGACAACATGGATGGACCCTGCGGGCATTATGCTAAGTTAGAGGCCAGACAGAGAAAGCAAATACTGTATGATCTCACATATATGTGGAATCTAAAAAAGATGAACTCATGGAAACAGAGGAGAATAGAATGGTGGTTACCAGGGGCTGGGAGGGTGGTGGCAGAACTGAGGAGTCGTGTATCCAAGGGTACACACTTACAGTTAGAAGATGAATATGTTTTGGAGATCTAATGCACAGCATTGTATCAACAAGACTGTATTACATACTTCAAAGTTGCTAAGAGACTGGGTCTTGAAGTTATCACCACAAAAAAGAAGCGATAATTACGCGACAGGATGTGTTAGCTAACACTATGGTATTGCAATGGGAAGGCAGGTAGGAAGGCCGCGTGTTGTACACCTTAACATACACACTATTATAGGATAATTACATCTCAATTTAAAAAGACGTTTACAACAAGAAAAAAAAAAGAACGATCAGAGCTATTTTCTTCATTTGCTGGCTCTCAGGTTGAAGTAAGAGACAGTTTGCACCTTTAGTTAAACAAGATTTAGCCCTGAAACTTTCCTGATGTTGCTGTAGAGACAGCTGTTTGAGCAGGTTTTCCACATGCTCACCTGTGCTCAGGAGTGCCTTCTTTTTGTGGTGCTTGCTTGTGAAGTCAGAGGCTGTGCTTTTATCTTGGATGTTTACAGATATTCGTATGCCATCACAAACCCGTCCCACTGATTTGGATACACTTGATAGGAATGACTCTAATAGGAGAATGTGGAAGAATTTTGGATGTTTGAAGCTTCCCTTCCCATGGTGGGAACCTTTAGACCTCTTGGCCATGGTCAAAAATATTGATCGGTGTTTGATGGGTAGGTGGGTCCTGCATTGCTTGGCTCACAGGTGACCCTAGTCACTTGTATTGAGAGGAGATTTTAAGTTTATGGATTTATTAAGCCTACTGAGTGTCCACATACACTCTCAGACTGCCACTCAAGGTTCTCCCATCAGTAGTAATTGCATGGGTTGGTTTAGGAACTGGCATTCTGTTAGTTTGCTGTTGTTGCCATGACAGATGACCACAGATGTAGTGGCATAAAGCAACACAACTGTATTATCTAATAATTGTGTAGGTCAGAAGTCTGGCATGGGTTTCTCCAAGCTAAAACCGCAATGTCAGTAGCCTGTATCCCTCTGTGGAGACTTTATGGGACAATCCATTTCCTTGTCCCTCCTGCTTGTTAGCCGAATTCGATTCCTTGTGGTGTAAGATCGAGGTCCCCATTTTCTTACTGATTGTCAGCTGAGGACTGTTCTGCTTCCTTCCTTGGCTCATGGCCCTCCTTCTTCAGCTTCAAAGTCTAACAAGGATGGGTTGGGCCCTCTTATGTTGCATCTCTCTTGCTGCAGCCAGTAAAGGTTCTCCACTCCTAAGGCGATGTGTTTGAATTGGACCACTAGATAATCCAGGATAATCTCCCCATATCAAGGCTTGTAACCTTGATTACATCTATATTTTTCCTATGTAAGGTAACATCACGGATTACAGGAAATAGGGCATGTCATGTTTGGGGACCTAACAGCATCCATGTGGCTAGGGAATAGAAATGCAAAGAAGCATGAGCTTTTACTTGGAGGCCAGTTCTGAGACTCTAATCCACCCTTTTAAATTCTTCCTTGTAATTTTCAAAATCATTTTATCAAAGTAATACATATACATGGTTTGAAGAAACAAAAAGAACTCATAAGTTTATAGGGAAAAGCAGCATCCCTTTGCCCCGCCATCTCCTCTCCAGGTTCTTGTTTTTGAAAACTCTTCAAGTTGTTCCTTCTACTAATTACCTCCACATTTCTAAATAACATAGTCCTGCTATCTCCTAACTTCCTGGAATTGTAGATAGATATTTATTCTGTCCTGTAGACAATGAGGATTTAGCTCTCTGGGATCATCTCCCACACAACTTACAACTTGTTTTTTTCCTTCATCCCTTTCCAACATAATTGGTTACTGTTTTTGGTTAAATCAATAGCCAGTGTTTACATTATTACGAGTAAGTAAATATTTCTCACAATTGAGACACATACTGTTTTATGAGTATATTGTACTTTTTAAATTTTTTTTCAAAGATTTATTTGTTATATGAGAGAGAGAGAGAGCGTGCACACATGAGTGGGGGAGAGGGAAAGAGAGAATCTGAAGCGGGCTCTATCCCAGGGCCCTGAGATCATGACCTGAGCCGAAATCAAGAGCCAGCCACTTAACTGACCGAGCTACCCAGGAGCCCCTGCATTTCCCTGAATTTAACAGATGCCCTATTTATCCATTTCTGTTTTCTGTGTTTATAGTAGTAATTCGTACTTAAATTCTCCATTGGAGTTGTAAAACTCCACTGTAAGATGAACAACAGTAACAACAATAAAACAGATGATTATCAGTGTGTATTTACCTAAAGACATCCCTCCTATTGCTCTGATTTGGATTAATTCTCTCTAGTTCCCTAGTTCTGCTGTCGAATGACTTCTTGAAGCTTCCCTGCATCATCAGTCTGGGGCTATTTTCTAGAACCCTGTCTTCCTATCTGCAAAGACACAAAGGACGTTATTTTGTTGAGACTTTGCATGTTGGAAAAGCTTTTTATTTTACTTTCACCTTTGGTCGATACGTGGTTAGGTGCCACTCATTGTCTTCTGTCTTTCAGAGTTGCTGTTGAGATGCCTAATGCCATTCCACATGCTTACCTTCTTCGTGTTTACTTTCCTCCCTAGAAACTTTCAGGATACTCTTATATTTGGTGGCTGAATATTTATCAGTGGTGTGTCTTAGTGTGACTCTTATCCTTTATTACGCTGATTGGATATTCACAGACTCATTCAATCTGGAGGTTTTCTTGTATTATTTCTTTGCTAATTTCATAGTCACAGCTTACTCTGTCTTTTCTAGATAGATCATCTTAGTTTTCTCTCCTGTTTTCTGTCTTTGTCTTTTACTTCTATAATTCTATTTTATAACTCACCTGTTGAATCTTCTGTTCCCATATTCTCTTGTTCTCTGAATAAGAGAGCATCTTGGTGTTTTGTTTCATTTTGTTTTAAATGGATGCAATGAGTAAATTGAATAAATGTGTTATAGTTGATTTACACTTTTCTTTTGGCCCCTGGTTGCCTGCTTCCATTGTTTCCCTTTTTCCCTGTGTGCCTCACTTTGTCTCTACATTTATTTCGAGGTGGTATAATGTAGAGATTAGTAACATGGGCTCTGGGGGCGCCTGGGTGGCTCAGTCGTTAAGCGTCTGCCTTCGGCTCAGGGTGTGATCCCAGGTTCCTGGGATCGAGCCCCACATCAGGCTCCTCCCCTGGGAGGCCTGCTTCTTCCTCTCCCACTCCCCCTGCTTGTGTTCCCTTTCTCGCTGGCTGTCTCTCTCTCTGTCAAATAAGTAAATAAAATCTTTAAAAAAAAAAAAAAGAAAAGAAACATGGGCTCTGTTTCCAAATTGAAAGATTGTGAAACTGGCCGCACCACTTCATAGCTTGTGACCTTGAGCAAGTTACTTAGTCTTTAGGTACCTCAGTTTCCTTATTGAGAAATGAGAACGATAATGGTACTTACCTTATAGAGTTGTTATGATGATTACATAAACTTACATGTATATATGCAAAACATTAATACTTTATGTAAAGGATTAAATGAATCAATTTGTGTAAAAAATCAAAATGGGCTTTGAATGATGCTTTAACACATAGAAAGATAGCACTCGGTCTATTCATATTGAAGAAGGTGACACTAAAAGGCTGGCTGGAAGCTTATAGGTGAGGGCAGGGCTTGTGGACTGATTGCTTCTTCAGTGCAGGTCGATAAAAAGGCTCTTTCTTTGCGGAAGCCCAAATATCAGCATCTACACATGTATTCTCTTGGTCTGCTCAGTTCTCTAGAGAGAAATCTACAAATCTCTGCCTGTGGGGGTTAAGCCTGGTCGTCTGTGTTCTAGGAGTCAAGTTGGGGACAGAGGCTAGGAAATCTCATGATTACCATGCAGAGTTTTACTTAATTGTCTGGTTTCCTGCATGGAATATTACTTTTGTCCTCAGCTGTGGATCGTGTTCAGCCTCTCCAGAAAGTTTGGGGAGGGGTAGTCAACATCAGTTATCTGCAAATGCTCACTTTCAGGTTTACCCTGCACCCCGACCTTCTTGAGGTTGCTGGTGCCTCTCATTTCAGGGTTTTGCAGCTTAAACTGGCTTGCTCCTCACTGTTTCACCCTCCAACCCATAGTTGCAGCTTTTTTCCCCCATCTCTAAGTTTGTTTTTTTTTTTTTAAGGATTTTATTTATTTATTCGACAGAGATAGAGACAGCCAGTGAGAGAGGGAACACAGGCAGGGGGAGTGGGAGAGGAAGAAGCAGGCTCATGGCGGAGGAGCCTGATGTGGCTCGATCCCATAACGCCGGGATCACGCCCTGAGCCGAAGACAGACGCTTAACCGCTGTGCCACCCAGGCGCCCCCCCCATCTCTAAGTTAATGACAACTCATCCACTGCATTTTCAGCCTACAAAATGTTGCTACTGTCTCTCATCTTCTGTCACTTTCTTTCTTTATCTCTTAGTCTTTTTAGGTTTATCTTGGGAAAACTTCCTTTCCTGTATTTTCATGGAGAATTAGAAGGGAGTAACAATAAATAGTTGTGTTCAACCTGCCATGTCTAACTGTCCCTTTCCAAGCAAGGTGTGAACCCATTGTCGGAAGATGAGGGATGGGGAAGCAGAGATCTGACCTCAGTGGACACTTGGCTGTGAGCAGATATTCCCATTTCTGGTTCTGTCTTGTTTTCCCAGACTTTGGTAGACTCTGCGGATGTAGTGTTTGTGATAAGATAAACAACCACAGAATAGGGTATTTATCAGTTAGTATTTACCTGAAGACATCCCTCCTGGAGCTCTTTATCCCATTGCTCTAATTGGGATTAATTCTCTACAGTTTTGCTGTTCCGATGACTTTTTGAAGCTTCCCTTCACCATCAGCCTGTGGTGACTTCCAGCTATAGCCCAGCTCCTGCTCAGAACTGCAGGTGAATTTTCCTTTAGCCATACCAGTAGTTGATGATGCTGCTATCGCTTTTCTGCCCCACAGCTCATGCTCCGCTTCTGACTTCTGCGTTCCTTCTTGAGCAGCTCAGGAACAACCGAGTTCTGCTTTCACACCCTCAGAGGTCCATGCGGAACTGGAATGGGGATGCCCATGCTTTTTTCTTCCCACAAACGCTATGTTATACTACAACCACTTCATGCTCTGTTGGCATGCTGCAACGTGACCTCCCTCCTTCAGTAATCTCTAGATGAGAAGCAAGCTCTAGCCTCTACTTCTGATTGTTTTTACCTACACATGCCTCACAAGACTTATGTGGAGCCCCTTAGGAACGCTGTCTTGAGAAGCCTCTTGAGGGCATCTTCAGAGAATCTTCTAGCTTCTACACATCAGCGAGTCTCAAGCAAAGGAGAGGTGGTTATACCTGAAAATGGTGAAGATAAATTATTCTTGTTCATTTCTTTTGTGTGTATTTGAAATTACAGGCTCCAGATACGTTTTGGACATATCAGATATGTTTTGTCCATGAACTTATTTACCAAGGAAGTGATTTGGTAATATAGAGCTATTCATCCTTCAATAAAATTTATTGAACATTCCAGATGTTAAGACCTACCTGGCAGGTGTTATAGGAATGTAAAATCAGTATTCTTGGTACTACAGTGAGTAAATGTTAGTGCTATGTAAGTATAGATCTTTGGCCTCCCGTGGCACAATGACTCTTGGTCCGATGGACTTGACCTTCTTGTTCATGTCCGTGTGGCAATATGGATGCCATTGAGACCCATTATCCTGCTCTTACCAAAATTCCAGCAGGATCTGCAGAGTCCAAAGAGGTCTCTGTTGCCAAAGATCTGAAGTGAGATGCTTCAAGATCTACTAGCCATTGGGCTTCTGAGTTCCAGTTTGTCCCAAAACAGTAAAAACTAGCTATTATTCCCAATTACTGGAATGGTTGCTATGGTGCTTTTATTTATCTTGAAATTACGTTTTTCCCCAAGATAACATTAATAATGAAAAATTAAAAACAACTTCCAAAACCCCAAAGCAGTTATATCTAAAGAATAGGTTATCATCAAACCATTAAACTGTATATAATATTTCAGAGATGATAGCAAGATACAAAATTTCTAGTGTACTTTGATCACAATTGTAGTAAAAGTAATATACAAAATAAAAAATTTTGAAGAGAAAAAAACTCAAATGCTAATACTAATTGTGTTTGGGAAGGAGATTCTGGGTAGATTTTCTCCTTTTAAAAAATTTTCTGGGGTGCCCGGGTGACTCAGTTGGTTAAGCATCTGCCTTCAGCTCATGTCATGATCCTGGGGTCCTGGGATTGAGTCCCACGTTGGACTCCCTGCTCAACGGGGAGTCTGGTTCTCCCTCTGCCCCTCCCTACCACTCATGCGCATGCTTGCTCTCTCTCTCAAAAATAAATAAATAAAATCTTATAAAATTTTTTTCTGCATTTTCCAAATTTACTATAATGAAATTTTATTCTTTTTTAGTTGAAAAATAATTTATAAATAAATATTTCATATGTAATATAATGTATTATATCATCATATAGTAATTTATATGTAATATATGTAAAGTATTATATTATCCTATAATAATTCATATGATAAAAATACATTTACCTTAAATTAAAACTAGTATATTTATGGATGAGATTAAGTATTTAAATTCTATATTCATATTTTCAATAACTTTGGGGGGAGTAAACATTCTAGTGTCACACTGTGGAATCCTGAAATATGGATTTACTTAAAAGGATAACTTATGGGACTGTGGGGCTAGAGTGGGGGTTTTATACGTTGTCTTCTCCTTGTATAGTTTGTCACTGAAGGAAGGAAAGGAAGAAATTTACTTAATTGTATGAGGCAAAAGACCCCACTTTACTTTTTCTTTAAAACTTACTGTAAGCAAGACTTTCTCAGAAAGCCACAAACCGATCATTTCGTACTCTGGTTCCCACCACCCTGCATTTTTCTCTCTGTGTTTACTCATTTTAAGCCTATCGAGTAATTGAAAAAGCAGACTTTGCTGGAGCACACATCTCATTGTTCTAGAGAAGATCTGAATGTCCAGTTCATGGCAAGTGATGGGTCCCCAAATTCTGGGGGAAAATAAAAATAATGGGAAGGCAGTATTTTTAATCTTCTTCTGTCTGCATTCACACACACACACACAAAAATCATAGATTTTCAAGCAAAGAAAGAGCAGTATAGTTTGTTTAGAAGGTCACTCTCAAAGGATAAGAAAGATCATTATAAAAAACTTCCTAATGAAATAATTTAACAACCTTAGTGGAATAACTATCCTCTGATTTTAGATGGAGCCTTTCTGCTGCTGGCTTGCTGGCTCCCCTAAGACAAAACTTTCCCTTGATCCGTAGTTCCTTCCTTCTCACTGTGTGAAAGGCATCATATAGCAAAAGCAGGGGAACTTCTTGGAATCGTGATATGAATGATATGAAACCATGGCAGAAGGATCATTTCTTATAAATAGACCAAGTCTGTTTGCTGCAACTCACATTCTTGTAGCAAACTCTGCCAGACATTTCTCATTTAACTGAGTAGCTGGGGGTGCAGTGGATGGACTGGAAGGTGAGGAAGTGGGCAGGGAATTAGGTGGAAGAGAATGATACAGAGTGAATGATGAGGATTTGCTGTGCATATCATTTTACTCAGGGTACTCTCTTCCTTAATTCCCTTGGTCTACCCCTGTGGATATTCCACATTTAAGCAATAAGTAGCCACTGTAAATTACCACTTAATAGGATCAGTTCCTCATGTCAGAAATCTAAAGTGTTCCAACAGAAAAGGAAGTTAATATTTTGCTTTTACTTTCCGAGGATTGGTGCATATGGTCACCATACTCCAAAGAGTTTCAAATTCCTATTTAGATAAATGGATTTGTTCTCTTATGCATTTGGAATAGCAACAAAAGGGAATCTTCATAGTTGAGGCCTTATTGTCGAGTTAAAAAACAAAACAAAAAAAAACTATGCCCAAAACATGTGGAGCTTGGGACATGGGCCAGGATGGTAAACATAATGGTTACAATTTGGTTGTCTGCGACTGTTGCCTTAAAGCTCCTTTTAAAACTTGTATTTACAGTATCATTATATGTATGAACAAGAACATTTTTGTGATGTGAGCTGACTTCTGTTCAAAAGAGAGTTTAAAACAAGAAAATGTTTTAGGCTTTAGATTTTCTATCCACTCTCCTTTAAATAAGCCTTATGAGCCAAATATTATGGTTCTTAAGTACTGACTTCTTCCCCATGACTAATGAAGTTACATATTAATTATTGAAAATCTACATTTTCATAGGTCTTACTGTAAGTCTCATCAATGAACTAATAAGAGAGATTCATCCAAACAAACGTTTAAGCTGGAATCTTTAGGACTTAAAGATTGTGGCCAGAAATCACCAACAAGGTCTGTTCCTCCTCCAACAGCAAAAACAATAGTCCATCAAGACCAAATATACCTTTTGCATTTGGTGCTCTGGTTTTTTTCTTGGAGACAGAAGAGGAGGACCTCGGAAAATCTGAGATTGGAACTGCCTACTGTTAGAGAACTGAGGATCTCAAAGAATACTAATGAAATCTGTAGGAACAGGAGGGAACACAAAGCTAAGTGATGTCTTGGGGTGATCTGGACCTCTCCTCGAGGATGCCAGGAATCATGTTTGTGTTTAGGTTGATCAATATTATCTCGTGTAAGATAAAATGTATATGAGCTTCTGGTAGACTCCAGAAAACTGATTAATTTACCAAAATAAGACCAAAAGTTTTCTTCTGACAGCCAGATCATCATCAGAAGCCATGCTATTTCCTGATTGTGAAATATCACAGCCACAGGGGTCTGGAAAGAGTCAAATCAGCACGATCTATAATTCTCCCCAGAAGGCAGGCCCAGCTTTCTGGGGAGAGTGGAATCAGAAAAATCATGTTAGATGTATTAAAATTTTAATGGAGCCAAACCAAGATAGCCTGCTATATCTACTCCGTAAGGGTGATGACTTTGTCAGTGGGCCCAGAAATATTTAAGTCCATTGGCCTATGATCCTACACCCAGGGGGGCCTGGGTGGCTCTGTCAGTTAAGCATCTGCCTTCAGCTTAGGTCATGATCCAGGAGTCGGGATCGAGCCCCGTGTCGGGCTCCCTGATCAGCAGGGAGTCTACTTCTCCTCCTACCTCTTCCTCTCCCCCATTTCATGCCCTCCCCCTCAAATAAATCCATAAAATCTTTTTTAAAAATCCTACATCCATCTCCACGCTAAGGCTACATTTGATATCACATTTGTGGTATTCAAGTCAAGCGGTTATCTCCCTCTCTGAGACTCTGCTCGAAGGGATTCTCCTAAAACCTGTCATTATAACTCTCTTTTACCCAAACTTTCAACAGCTACATTCCTCTGTTCTAAGAAGAAATAGTGTGTGGGTCGAGGAGGAGAGGAGGAATATAAAGAGAAGAAAATGTATGCAAAATTTAAGAGAGATCCAAAAATTTGTCAGATGTGCACAGTGTAGCAAAGATGTTTATGCTCCTTTCTCATTTACTTCTTGTAACAATACTGTCTGTTTCATAGGTCAAGAAACAGGTTTATAGGGGTCTTGCTTATGGTCACATAGCTAGGAGGTAACAGAACCAGAATTAGATCTAGATCCCTCTGACATCAAAAATTATACTCGTTCTCACTACACCAGCTCTGCCTCGCCTCCGACAGTCACCTTTTAATGGTTCTTCTCAGTAAACCCTGTCGAGTGGCTATTACATCTCAAGACTATATTAGGTGCTGAACAGAGAAAGATTATGGTATGGTGTGCGATAGGATCATGAGAAATTGAAGAATGCAAAGAAGGTAACAATGTTGCCTTGCAAGGGGACACAGATGTTCGTGTGGGCTAGGAAAACTGCAATGAAGTGTGGCATTTGTCTTCCCCTTGGGGGGGGTAGGAGTTTTTCAGGTTAACAGGGCAAACAGTTGGGGGGCAGGATAGGGAAAAGTAGAAGATATTCAAGGTCTCGAAAGAATAGCAATAGCAAACGTTGGAAAGCTTGAAGGTCCTGATTCTATGGGCTTCCATGGTACAGTCACTGAAAGTGCAAAAGGTGTCTTTGAACATGTACTAAGAGGATGGGAACCATCACCGAGGGGAAACTGGATGAGAAAAATGGAGCTGTTAAATTTGTTGATGTTGTGGACACTTTCACTGACCCAAGAACAATCCAGAGAGCCTGGATTCCTGGTAGGGATGGTGGCAGAGGAGGGAGGGTCCCAGGAGAAAGACGGGTACAAATAGGACTCAGGCACCAACACTTTTTAAAATCCTGCGAGAACTTGCTAGGCCTCTTTGCCTTCACCCAGAAGTCAATGGAAATTCACTCAGGCAGCAAAATTCTACCAATGACAGACTTGGTGGTGATGAGAGGTGCACATTCTTGGGAAGGCTGTTGGGAAAGAGGAAGGAGAAAGGCTTTCAAATATTCATGCTTTGTGCTAAGCGTTAGGAGGGTGACCTGATTAAATTGAGGGCAGAAAAGTTTTGATAGTGGTCATCTCTGTCACACCCCTTCACCCCTGTTCTAGGGGCTTTGGGGAGAGGAAGGGAGTCGCGGATGCCCCCTAGAAGGTTATGGAGAGTTACTTCCTGGACTGGGAATTTTCCTAATTTCTGCCCTAGCAGCTATTTTCTTTAGTAGGAAAGACCAACTCTTCCTCTTCACAGTCAGATTCCCAAATACATGATAGAGTGGATCTTAGGCTTTGGCCTGAGAACAGGTTATTTCAAGTACTGGCTTCACTACTTATGAGCTGTCTGTTCTTGAGCAAGTTAATTTACCTATCAAATCCTCACTTTCCCATCTGTGATACGAGAATGATGGATAGTACTGGCTTCACACGGTCTGTGTGAGGATGCAATTAGATGAGGAGAGCCAGAATTGATGGAAGGCTTAAAATATTTCAGGCACTGTTCTTTCAAAATGCTTTGCAAGCATTCACTCATTTAATGTTTGATACAATGACCCTGTAAGGCGGGTAACATTATTACGCCCACTTAACAGATGAGGAAGCTAGGATCGGAGAGGTAAAATAAGTTTCCCAAAGTCACACAAGTATCAGAACTGGGATTTGACCCCAGACCTTTGGACTGCAAAGGTCACACTGTTTGGCTACCATGTTTATACTGGCTCTCAGAAAGTATAAAGCATTTGGGCACATGTTCTGGAAGATATAATCATGGAATAAAGATGAGCCAGCTTTTAGAGAGCCTGGCTTTTTACTTGAGCTTGATGTCCAGCATACTCCTCAGGATCAGAATTTCGAAGCCTTCATCTTACCTTGATGACACTTTAACTGACACTTCCTCACAAATCCTAGCTGCTATATGCAGGTAAAATATTTATTCTTTCCATGATCTGGAGGGATCTAAGGAGTGGTATACCTTTCCATCACTGTTTTAAAGCAATTTCATTCCATCCTGTGGAAAATAGAAGTCAGCCTGTCAGGCCCTCACAAAAACTTTGCTCTGCCATGTTTTCACCACACTTTTTGAAAACGGTTCCATGGCTCAAACAAATTGAAGATGTCATTTTCCATGGTATAACCAACACATTACCTGGATATTTCTTGGGGGTGCATATTCATATCAGTACCCGTCCATTCTGGTTTCATCAGCCATTTTCCTCAAAAGAGATCTCCAGATGTTGTAAACATTAGAATCTTGATTTTGACCTGCTGCCATTTTTGTTTTCCATTTTGAAAATTTCTGTCGAAGGTCCCAAGTGTGAATGAGGAAGATTACCTTTCGTCCAAAACCTACCCACTTGTTTCCATGCTGCAAAAAGCTGACACGGAGAAAGCTCAGCAAGGATGTCAGGTTCGCCCTCACATATCTATCATGGTTTGCAAAGCGTGTGAGCCTGCTCTTGGCAAAACCCCGAGGAGGGAACTTCTCCAGCTGTAAGCTCTAGCCTGCCATCCCTCTCTTGAACTTGGCACTTAGTGAATCGGTCTTTGGCTTGTTTGCATCTCGGAGTTCAGGCTGGAATAAGCTTCATTCTCAATGTAGGGCCTTTCAGTTTTGTCTCTAGTATTTCCTTTGTAATAGAAATTTTATTAACATTCATAAATAAAGTTTTCCGCATACTGTCATCTATCTCTCTTCCACCTAACTTATCCCAGATTTTCTGGGGATTGTCTGAAAATGATTCACATTGTTAGTGAACAATTTCCACATTGTTCTTCCTGGTCTCTAAACTGAACCCTGCCCTTGCTGAAGTCAATGAGAAGGATAGGAATTTGTCCTCTTTTGGTCTCGTTAAACAAACAAAACAAAGGAGACATTAAATGATGTTTGCCATCCGTGGCCAGATCTCTCCTTTTAAGAAGGCATCACTGCCGAGGAAATGGTGCGGCACTTTCTAAGATAAAATTAGCGCCTGGCCTCAAGAAGTAGCAGGATGATCTGGACCACATGCCAAGAGACATTTTGGGGGGATTAGATTGTCCGATGCCACTGGCTCACTTGGTCATTTAGTGGCTTTGGCTTGAAAGTCGGATACATTTGTGCTGACCAGCCCTTTGCTTTCTGACATAAGCCTTGGTTTCAGGAAAGATGGACATCAGCATTGGGTGCAAGAGGAGTACTTACGAGGTATTACTGGGGGGATTGTGAAATTGCCATCTGCACTCAAATAGCCCATACAAAATCACCCCCAGTCACCAACCGCTGCATCAAGGGGATGATAAGACAGGCCTGGAGAGGTCGAGCAGCTTTCTTAAGGTCTCGTGGCTGGCAAGTGGCGGAGCTGGGATTACAGCGCTCTCCTGAGTACAAAGCTTTTGTCTGCTGCCTGACACCACGGTTGCATGCAACCATCCTCTTTTTTCTCTCTTTTCTGTCTGATATCATACATCTAATGGGCATTTGCTTAGTGTCCTGTATGCACACCTGCATGCACCCAGGCCCAGCACATATCGGTTAATATTTCAAAGCACTCTCTCTCTCTCTTTTTAAATACAGAGCACTTTTGCATTTACGTGCCATCCTTGCGCAGGGACCATGCTAATCTCTGAATTGTTCCAACGGTAGGATATGCACTATGGAAGAAAGTACTGTTTCAAAGCACTCTTTAAGTAACTTTGCATTGCTTCTTAGACACCATCAGATGGGAATTGTGGAAAACGAAATTTACACTTGTGTCATTACAGTAGCCATCCCCGAGCCAGTAGGTACATTTAAGTGGGTCACAAATATGAGTTCAAACTCGGAGTCCCCATTGCAGGCAACCCCTCATTTCCTAGGGGGGCTCGGCTTATCACCGCCCAGGCTGTATCTCTGGTTTGGACTCACAGACCATCCCAGTCTCCAAGGGATAAATTAAACAACGGGAAAAAGCTTCTTACCCATGCGCTGTGGTGAAACAGGAATGACATACAGAGCCCTGACGAGCCAATTGTATCTTCTGTTTCCCTTCCCATCCTGTAGTCATTATCAAAACCTCCAGACTCCGGGGCTTCAACCTCTTGTCTGAAACAATTAAGCCTCCAGGAAGATGTGGGAATGCTAATAGATTTAATGTTGTGTTTCATTCACTCCCGACTGTTGACATCAACTCTTCATGCTCAGCAACATTTTCTTCGTTACTTCATAAACACATGAATATTTATTACTGTGGGGGAAAACACGCTACTGTTCACAATGACTGCAGCTGAAAAAATGGTAATAAACATGAGCGATTAACAGGACTCGGGAGAGGAAGCAGCTCAGGGATGGTAAACCAGGGTCTGCGGAATGCGAAAACCACTGTCATCCGAAGAACAGCTAAAACATGAGAGATGTGCAAGAGGACGTCGTGTTGGCAGAAAATAACCAAGGGGAGTTTTAGATTATAGTGTGTAATTAGTGTGTAATTAGCATTTGCATAAATATTCATACCAGCGTATTTTGTGGATCGTAGTAGCACGGATCCAAAACACACTCGGGCACACATGCACACACACACACACGCACACACACAGGCTCAAACAGGCTCAAAAAAAAGTATATTTGTGTATTCATCAGTTAAGATCTGTCTCCACACTCATATCCTTGGCTCAATCTTCCCTATTTTCCCTACGAAGAGCAGCTGCTTGTTCCCTCAGATCTGTATGACTCGCCTCTGTTTATAAATCTATTACTCCTCTTGACTTCAGACTCCTCCAGACCCTCGGTTTAGCTGGTTATTTCTTCCACAATGCCTGGAGAATGCGTGTATGTTGTAGACGGTCAACACATGATGGCTGAATGCATAGAGATTGGTCAGGGGAAGAATTACGTGGTTCTGTGTTACTTAACTAACTGGTAACCTGCCCCAGGCTCTGTGTTAGGCACTGAGGAACATCTCAAAGAATGTTTGACCTTTTCTTCCCGGTGGTCCGAGGTCATAGATAGGACCACACCACCTTATTGCAGTAGATTCATTCAATTAGTCTGTCAGCAAGCACATTCTTTCCTTAGTTCTCCCATGTTCCAGACATTTGCCAGACCTCTGAGGTCACAAGTAGAGACGTTAACAGGAATTACTCTGCAGTGTCATTAACATTGTGCTTGATGTATGTTCAGGATTTTCGGAAAACAGAGGAAGGGATTCTAACTCAACCTGGAGGTGAGTCAAGACTTCCCAGGTTGTGTGGCCTGAGTCTTGAAGGGCAAGTGGGAGTTCATGGGGTGGGCATTTGAGGCAAAGTACAGCATGAGCAAGTTTTGGAGATGGATGGAGAGCCGTGATAGGGAGCAGCCAGTGGTTGGTTGGCATGGCTGGGGCAGGGGTCGCTTTAGGGCTTTGGGGCCACTAGGGAGGGAAAGGTGGTGTCCATCAGATGAGTCATGCAGGCTTAGGTGGCCTGAACTGAGGCTGTTTGAGGGGCCAGGGAGGAGGAGATGGCAGGGGCCGAACTTAGGGGCTCAAGGTGTGAACTGCAAAGGCTGAGGCCAGGGCATGGGTTCACCCCTGACCCAAGTCTCCAGAATCTTCAAGGACAGAGTACAGACGCCTTCGCATGTGTCCGTCTGCAAGCAGAGTGCAAGCTCAGGGCTGAAGGGTGCTCGGGGTGCAGTCTCCTTCAGGGTTAGACCTCCTCACATGGTCCCCATCAAAGAGGAAGCAGTTGGTTATTTGCATGGAAGGTTCACAGGTGCTTTGAGTTATACATATCAGGATATCAACATCATCTTTTTAGAGAGCTTACTCTTTTTCTCTTGGACTTGTTCTTTGATTTCAAAGTCAACTCTGTCTAATTGGTTGCTAAGATTGTCCTTAGCATTCAGTTAGGGTTGAAACATTACATTTTACTATCCAAATAATTGGTGAGTTAAAAATACTTCCAACAGTGTATGACTCATACTTTTCAACTCATAGATGAGGAAAACCAAGGTGGGTGACTGTGAATGCCTGTGATTTCGGTACAGGCTGAAGTTCCAGTGAGTTCTAAATGTGATTTCTGGCCTGCTGGGAAGGCCCTGACACTCCCAAGTCATCCCAGACTTGCTGGCTGTGCCTGAAATTAATCAGAGCCACATTCACCAGATTCAAGTATTACCTGCAGTGATATAAAGCATTTTAAGTTCCTATCATTCATACAGTTTATGTGTTTGAATGATCTGGGAGTATAGGTTTCAACTGGCAGGAGTTGAGGTTGAGAACAAGGCATTGCAGGATGAAGGGCGATGCATAAGATTTACCTGCTTTGCGGTTTTATCAGATTGATTCAGTTTGGTTTAACTTGCAAAACATTTACGGAGTGCATGCTGCACGCAAGACGGATTCAGTGCCGTGTCCTCGGGCCATCAAAGATAGGCCTCCCCTGCTCCTTGCCTTCAGTGAAGCTTCTGGCCTTGAGGGACACTAAGATGAGTAACAAGTAATGGAGATAAACTTATCACATGATAAAACCAGCTGCTAAGGGGTACAGAGGGTGGACAGTGAGTGGGTCTGTGTGTTTGGGTAAGAGAGGTCATGACTTGGGTAGATGGGGAGCTCAGGCCACATGGCGTGTTCACTGAGCAAGAAGGCTGTGTTGACAACAGCTCGGCCAATATAGAAATGTGACCTTTGGCAGGTTAGGCAGACCTCAGACTTGGCTTGCGTGTCTGCAAATTAGGGATGACAAAGTTTCCCCTTCTCACTCAGAGGTTTGTTATGAAGGTCAAATGAATTACCTAATGTTAAAGAAGTTGAAATCCATCAAGGGTGTATTTCATTATTTAATCATTAGCAGAATCAGAATTGGAACTCGGGTTATTTGATTTAACCCAGGAGCCACCAAAACTCGGAGCCTTTCTGAAACTTTCTTTCCCCGTTTTTGTTGGACTTCGCTTCATTGGAGAACTCTTTGTGGTTGCTGTAGGCAGCTGCGTGAGTCTTGATTTCTAGAGGAGGGTAGAACAAGGACAAGGAAGATGATGACACTGATAAGTGTGGGTGAAGAATTCTAAACGTTGTGAGTCAAATACAATTCCTGGAACTCTGAAGATGCGTGGAACCTCTTGAAGACCGCCTTACGCCCTGCGTTTTAAATTGTGCAGTGCACAATCATTAGCTCCGTGGGCCTGCTCTCACGTGGCCAGTCCCGCCTTAGGACTGGAAACGCTGAAAACATTCAAGAGGACTTCTCTTCTTCTTAGCGGATGGGTCTTTTAGGCCTTGCCTCCACGGGATCTGACATTGCAGGATTTAGGTGGTCATGAAATGAGAGACCTAAGCATTGACTCCATTCAGGGAATCCATCATGGGAAGCATCCCCCAAAATGCTATGGTTTGAGCAACTTGGAAAGCTGATGGAAATAGGCCAGTCATGCTATCTGAGTATTTTGAACAGTTTTCCATTTGTTCTGCTTCGGATCAGTTGTTCATGATCTCTGTGGTGACTGAAAATGGACAGGTGTCAGAGGAAAGGTCCATGACTTTCCCTTGTCCCGGGAATCGCAGGGAAGAAACACGTGTATCGACTGTGTCAGTGGTTTTATATCTAAGTTATGGCCTGTGTCCAACTAGATTCTTGTCCTGATTTCAAGCAGCAAGAATTCATATAGGAAGGGCTCCTTTCTGAGCAGGGAATACGTTTTGTCGGAGACCACTGGGAGGTGTGGGATGCACAAACAGATTCCTGTTTAACTTCTTCAGTCTGTCTGTAGTGGGAACGCGAGGGGACGAGATGTGACGACCTCCAGCCCCTCACTGAGGAGAAAAGAGCTACCGCAGAAACAAACCCACAGCTCACATCCCCTCTGAAAAGCCTCCTGCAGCAAACCCAGCCTGAAGCTTACAAGCCAAGGTCGGGGCCGAGAGAGAAACTTCTTTCCCCCTCTTTGCTTTGGTTGGTAGTAGCCTGCTAAAACCCTGGCTCCTTTTATCATTCCTTCCTTTTATAGTTTCTTCAGGAAAGCCCCGGGCCTCTGAGGCTGCCTTCCACCCCCATCGGAGATTTTAAATGTGAGGACAGGAAACGTTTGCTCGGCTTCGTCATTTTATGACACTGTTGCCCACTCCCCCTCCCACACACCCTCATTTGGTGCCTCCTGAAAAGTTCTGCCAACGTGAAGCAACCATCTTTTAATGTGGCTTTGGCTGAACTTGTACTCTAGGAAGTGAGTGTGGCGGGGCACCCCTGTCTCAGCCAGGCCAGCCACTTCTGAGAGCTGAGCTCATCCACCACGCCAGCACCCAGCGGCCCAGCTGGCGTGGGCCATCTGTGACCGGCGCTGGGCGGCCTGAGGGCGCCAAACTGCCTCCGCAGAGTGCTTCTAAGACCAACACCGCCATCTTGTTAAAATGCCTCTAAGCAGTTCTGTGCAGTAGGCAAGTGGGGCCTTCCCCCTACGTTTCAGTGGAGGAAATGGAGTTGGAGGGAGTTGAGGTGCTGCCTGGAGTCAGACAGCAAGTTAAAGGGAGATGGACAGGTTCTCAAACTTGAGCCTCAGGCGTGGAGTCTCTGGTATGCCTCTGGGCCACTGTGAGGACCCTTCGCCGACCTAGGCTTGTCAAGGCCACGTGCTAGACATGCATAAGAGACTCAGATGAGTGGGAGACCCACCTGGCTTATATCATCACAGGATGTGATTCTCACTTTGTCATCAGCCAAGCACTAGCTTTCCAAAATAACCCTCACCAGCACCGGAAGCCGGAGCCTTCTGCTGGAGGCAGGGCCGGGTGAAAGCAGCCGGGTCTCCCTGGGATTGTCTAGGTGGCAGTAGAGAGATAGTTATCAATGACCAGATTTCTTCTGTGTCTTTACCATTTCGCTGGATGGGCAGGCAGGCTGTGGAGCAAGTTTAGAAGACACTTAAAATCCAGTTTCTAACTGTTGGTTCTGTGGAGCTAGTTTTCCTAATGTGAGAGCAACTTGGCACTGTTTCAGATGAGGGAAATAATAGAGTGGAAAACACGCATGTTCATTCATGTGACTTTTCTGTAAAAACATCAAAGTGAAGAAAACCACGTTAAATCATTATTCATTACCTCTAAAAACCACAAGTTGCCTTCTCAGCTTTTTGGGCTGTGGGCATCTGTCTGCCTTTTCTTCCCCCGTGTGCTCAGCATTGCCGTCTGGAGCCTAAGCCGTTGGAACGTTAGATTTATACGTATTTTAAAGGCACTGTGTCCACCTCACTTTAGCCTTCTTTGCTTTCTGGGTCAACCTACTGTAAAGTGACTTTCGGTTTGCCGGTGATCTGTCCACACGAGTGCCCCATGTTTTCAGGGTTGAGAGAACGGTGGAACAAGGTGTTCTTATGAATGCCCTGCACGCGCCCGTGTGGGATTTCCAGCCCCATAAAAGGTCACTGAAATGTCTTTTCCTGGACTAGTTTCTTATCCTATGGGGCCCTCACCTATAAACCCGAGCTAAACATGGAACATGTTACTGTCAAAAACCATGTTACTTTCAAGCCAGCCCACACGGTGTGCAAGAATTTTGGCTAGAGGAGATTTTTTTTTTTCCTGTATGCTTAACAAAGCCATTCTACCATTCCTGCCCCCGTTTTGTGATTCCAAGGAAAAACATCGAAGTAATATGTACATAGAGTATTATAATAAGAGAAATATGCATTGTGTGTGGGGGAGTGGAGAGAGAGAGAGACAGAGACACAGAGAGGTAGAGACAGAGACACACACACACACAGAATGAATGTGTATGCATATCGGTATCTGTCTGTCTTATGTTCCATGAGTGCTGTTGTTGCCCAGGCCCAATGTGTGTATTTGTTGAGTCCTCTCCTCTTCCTACTTACTCTATAAGTACTCCAGTGTCTTTGGAGGGCGGAAGGATGGGAGGTGCTATCTTGCAGTAGATTTCCTGAAAAGTGATAAATCCCTTTTGTGATGTGGGGAAAGAGATCCAGTATAGTTTAATCACTTGCCCAAGATCACGATGGGTAACCATTTTATGAGAATTCCATTCTTAGCTCCAAGAGTTAGCAATAGAGCAAATACTCTTTCTCTTCCTCGGGACTAGGGTAACTGATACTCAGGTCTCTAGACTCATAATCCAGGTGGTCAGTCATATACACAAAAGCTTCTCAAATAGAAATGTGGACCAAGTCTGCCTTTTCAAGCATTGTTCCAGATCAGGAGGCCAAAGATCTGAAGTTAGAGTCCACTGTACTGGTTGTTTTGAGTGGATACACATAATGACAACATGTGTTCCCTGTGTTCTATGAGCCTCCCACCTATTTGAGGAGACAGAGCGCTAAAGTGTCTTACAGAACACAGAAAGCAACATGTGCTCACACATAGAGTGCGGCCTAACTATCGGAGCAGTTGACTTGCCAAGATGAGACTTGCATGGTTAAGTACTCCTATGTGGAACACTGACAAGAATCAGGAAGAAAAAAGTAAAGCCTGTCAGGAGTCAACAAAGTTGTCCAAAAGCCCATGCTAGAAAAATGGGGAGCCCCATCGATCCTTATTAGGAATCTTAGCTTAGACATGGTGTCTATAATGTGGGTCAGAGGGCGTCCTGTCACCCTGGAAGTATCCAGACTTTTGATTCAGAAGAATTGGTTTCGAGATTAGGTGCTACTACTTGCTGATTGTGTGATCTTGGGCAGTCACTGACTTCTCTGAGTTACCATCTCTTCACTGAGTAGGGATAGTCATAGCTACCCAACAAGGCTGCTATGAGGATTAACAGAGGTGTTGCATGGGAGATGACGACAGGAGATACCAGCACAAGGGGCTCTCGTGCACGTCCCGTTACCTGGTTACAGTGGACTCGAAGCACCATTAGATGGGAGGCGGGATGAATAACCGCAGAGGTAGACGTGTTGAAGAGAGCAAGGAATTCTAGCTCACAGGTGACCACAAGGCTGAAGGGTTGCTTACCACAGATCATCAGCTGTCAGGATAAATGTCCAGGCCTGACTCAGCATGAGGATATCATTATATCAGGCCAGTCTGTCCAGAGTTATCAAGAATGAGTTTATCCCAGCCAGATCCTGAATATCTGAGAGTCTGGCATCACAGAAGGATTTATCTTTTTTTTTTTTTTGTATTGAATTGTAACAATTATAAAAACAACAAGTAATTCAGCTAATACTACATGTGTTACTACGCTTCAGATACTATTTGATTATTAGCTCTTTTAATCCTTGCACCAGCTCATTGAGGAAGGCACCATCCCTATCTCACAGATGGTGAAGCAAAGGTAACTTTCTCAAGGTCACATGCTATCAGCTGATAGAGCCATGATTTTTAATCCAAGGATTCTGGTTCTTTTGACCGGAGTCCACACTTTTAACCAGGATGTAAATGACACTAAATTAACTAAACCCTCGTTTGTCATATATGTGAAAAACATCTGAGTATCTGCCTTTCAATTTTATAATTTTGGACATTAGAAATTTTTCATTTATAGGTGTTAAATGTATCAATTTTAAAAAATTGGATTCCTCCTTGGCCATGCCAAGTTCAGCTATTCAGTTTTACTATAGTCTATCTCTTTTATGATTATATTTAAATTTTATTTTGATGTTTTATTTTGACATAATTATAAGTTCACAGGAAGTTGCAAAAATAGTAGAGAAGTCCTGTGTACCCTTCACCCAGTTTCCGCCAATGGTTATGTCTAACGTAATTATAATACACTATCAAAATCAGGACCTTGAGAGCGGTGCAATGTGTGTGCTTCATTCTAAGCCATTTTATCACCTATGTAGATGCATGTAATGATCACTGCAATCAAGATCCAGCACTGTTCTATCACCATGATGACCTTTATGCTTTCATTTTTATTCCAAACTTTGTTGGTTCATCTGGAATTTAGTTTGATGTTTGAGAAGTAAGGAAACTATCTTCTAATTTCCAATTTCCCCAGCACCATTTATTTTACAAATCATCGTGTCGACACTGATCAGAAATGTCGCTCTTCGGTTCCTGTACTACATGGTTACAAACCCCACGTCCTCAGGCCTCAGAGCCATGTTCCTTCCAGTTTGCCACATTACCTCCTAAAAATTGGGTCTTGGCAGCAGTGGTATTTGATTGTCATGCCATCAAAACAACAGAGCTTACATCAGGGTCTTGGGCCACTTAATTATACTGTTGGTGTGAAATTATGGCCTTTTTTCCTTCAAATTTATCCCTGGTTCTCACTGGGACGATGGGGAAGGCTACCCACTGGTGGCTCCCTTCCAGGGCACTATATCTCAGAAACTCAGAGGGGCCTGGGTGTGAGATCAGAGTCACAAAACTCCAGGTCCCATCACTTTTCGTAATTTTCTTACTTTGTCATAGGCTTTAGTCTCCTCATCTGGAAAATGAGGAAGATTATATCCAACTCAGAGGGCTGTGGTTTTTATGAGGATTAAATAAGGTAATATGTTTAAATACACAGCCTAGGGAGGGCTCAACGTAGTCGAGTATTTTTATGATCATTATTATTTCTAAGAATATAATAAATCCTTTATTCTATGGCAAATATATTATGATTATTTATATTAATGTGTGCCTTCAGTCATGAGGGTATTTCTTATTCCCTCTTGAAAAGTCAGTGTGATAGTCTTAGAATTGAGGAAATGTGGTCATTGGAAGATTTGAGTACAAGTTGATGACCAATGTCTCAGTCTGTTGAGGCTGCTATAAAAAAAAATACATAAGTTGTGTGGCTCATAAACAAAAGAAATTAGTTTTTCACAGTTCTGGCAGCTAAGAAGTCCAAGATCAAGGTGCCAGCAGATTCAGTGCCTGGTGAGAGCCCACTTCTTGTTCACGGACTGCCATCTTGTTGCTGTGTCCTCACAGGCCAGAAAGGGAGAGGAGCTCTCTGGGCCTCTTCTGTAAGGGCATCAATTCCATTCACAAGGGTTCTGTTTTCATGACATAATCACCTCCCAAAGGCTGCACCTCCAAATGCCATCACATTGGTGATTGGTTTCGACATATGAATTTGGGAAAGACACATTCAGCGCGTAGCAATCGATAAGTGGGAACATCCTCTTTCCTTCATGAGTGGTGTTTTCATGGCAGTGGCTTCTGTTGGCAGTAACATTCACTCAGCAGCTTTCTAGAGGCTGCTGTGGTGTAGGGACAACTAGCCTTGCTTCCAAGACCACCGCCAGTGGGTAGCTGTCTCTAGGGACCTTGCTAAGTCTTAATCTAGAGGAAACCACAGCATTGCCAAGAGTCTACAAGATAGTTTTGCATGATAATTTTGTGTTCAGGAAGCAAGGTTACATAACTCAGCTGCCCCTTCCTTCTTCCTCTTGTGGACACAGCCCCAAAGACCCTCACTTCGGGCAGAAGAACAGACCCATTCCTTAAAGGAGTCATCACGAAGACTGTGGTCATCTCACAGCTCTGACATGGAACACTCCCCACCCTCATTGTCACCTTCACCTTGGAACACAAGAGCACTTCTGCGTTAGTGTGTTCCAACAGTGGCCCTGGGTATCCCATAATCGCCTGGGGTAGACCAAAATTCTACTAGTGACTCAGATTACGTAAATCTACATCTAACACTAGGAAGAATCTGCCTTTAAATGAGGGGTATAGATGGGAAATCCCACTGTAAGCTCTGAAGATACAGCAGCAGCTACTATTTTTTTAATAAGGAGGGCCAGTTTGGGAAAAAGGAGAACATTTCTTTCCTCTCCTTTCTCAGCTTTATCCTCATTTTGTTTTGAAAGGTGTTTTGCATGTGTGAATGTGAATATTGTGTGTGTCACCAGAAAACAGGAGAATGATGCTGTGATTACCATTTCTGAAAGAGGCACTCCTACAGGAAATTGGGCTGCGAGAGAGGAAAAGTGTGTGTTTTCCTGAAGGAAGTGCTTGTCGAAAGCCAGATCTGGGAAACAAATCATGGAGAAGGTATAAATAAACTTCTGGCCCTTTGTATTTTGAATGGTGAGATAGTACCTTTGGCCCCAAGGAGAGCAATTTCTTTTGGACATGATCCTTCAGGCACGTGAAAGATTCAGGTTTAATTTTAAAACCAGCACCTTCATTCTTTCCATTTTCCCTAAACCGCCTGACCACAGGCGCATTCTCTGCAGCCACCAACATCGGCAAACTTACAAATGGGAAAATTGAATTCCACTTAGAAAAGGGGTATTAGAAATCCCCGTGGATTGAAGCCTTAAATATTGTTTCAAAGTAAGCTCTGGTGGGGTTTTATTCCTTTCGAAAGAATTGGCTTCCTATGCTAAAACTTGCTCGGGTTATAAATTGTAATTGAAATCTCTTTTTCCATGCATTTAAAAACTTACTGACAATAAAATTTTAGCAAAGAATAGATTTTATTGGGAGCAAAAAAACGAAGTAGAAATTTTTCATTGTTAGCATAGATGATATCAAATGTCTTCTTTTATGATATTGTTTAACAGCGTTATTTACACACTTCGAATAAAATGAAATGGAAAAAAAAGTATTCCTTACATTGTGGCTTTGGAGAATAGAACTTGTTCTCAGTAAAACTTCCCAGATCTGCGCAGTACCATATAAAACAACAGGAAGCAGGGAGCTATTTCACGAAACGTAATAGTACGAGTGTCAAAGTGGGGATCCAGGATTGAAACGCTTCCTTGGTACTCTGTGCAGTCATGATGTCTACGCCTAAGGCAGTCTGCATGTCTGCGACTCAATGCTTTCATAAGTCCTTCCTTCCCAGTTTCCGTTGTGATAAAGCCAAGAGGGAAGGAGAATTGCATAGAGTATGCACATGTCCTAGGGCCCTGGAGCTCTCACTGGATTGAAGTCTTAGTAGGGGTGCCTGGGGGGCTCACTCTGTAAGGCACCTGCCTTCAGCTCAGGTTATGATCTCGGGTTCCTGGGATTGAGCCCCATGTTGGGCTCCCTGCTCAGCGGGAAGTCTGCTTCTCCTTCGCCCTCGCTCATGCTCTTTCTCTCTAATAAATAAAAAAATCTTAAAAAAAAAAAAAGTCAATGAGTATATAAACAAGCTTTCCTGGGAAGCCCTTAATTAGCTTTGTCTCATTCTTGCCTAGTCTATGGCAGTATCCTCTTATCTGTGGTCTTTGATTCTCTTGCCCCACCTACAGTCTCTTCTCTATAAGGATAGACTTTTACAACATAAATCCAATCATGCCGCTGCCTGCTCAGAATGCCTGCGGGCTTCGCATCACATCCTGTTGGCACTATGACCTACCAGCCCCTACATGGTCAGGGCCCTGGCTGCCTTCTGAACTCATCTCTTGCCCCTGGCCCCCTCACTAACCAAGCCCTTGTCCAGAGGCTTTATACTTGCTGTTTCTTCTGTCTAGAACACTATTCTCATGACTTTGCTCACTGCTTTTAAGTGTCTGCTCAAATATCACCTCCTCAGTGAGCTCCCTGCCCCCACCCCATTATCACTCTCTATCCCCTTCCTCTGCTTTACTTTTCTTCATAATATTTCTCACTCTTGGATATCAGATGACGCATATTCATCTGTTTATTGCCTGTTTCCCTCATCAGGATGGAAGCTCTCTGAGGATAGAGACTTCGCCTATAAAGTTTACTATGGAAGCCCCAGGGCCTGGCACTTAGGAGCTCAACAGACATTTGTTGAATGAATTGTTTTATGTTAGCGAACATCAGTATCTTCCCATCTTCCCCTCGTGGGACTTCTTGTCCTTTCTCCTCATAAAATGGAATATAAATAAAATTGTATATTATTTACTACCAGGGATTGGCGTGACCTATACATTTCAGAATTTGAATGGTCAATAGACATCACCTAGCCCATCAGTTTTCAACCTTTATTTTCACCTTGCTGAAACACAGAGTAGAGTCTGACACACTTTTTTTTTTTTAAAGATTTTATTTATTTATTCGACAGAGACAGAGACAGTGAGAGAGGGAACACAAGCAGGGGGAGTGGGAGAGGAAGAAGCAGGCTCATGGCAGAGGAGCCTGATGTGGGGCTCGATCCCATAACGCCGGAATCACGCCCTGAGCCGAAGGCAGATGCTCAACTGCTGTGCCACCCAGGCGCCCCTGACACACTTTTGAGAAGACTCCTGTGGGCATTCCCGCATTTGGGAACTCTTTTCCTCACCAAACAGTAACTATTCCCACCCATCATTGCTCTAAGAAAAGCTTTGCAATCATTTCTCCAGCTATGTCCCAACTATTAACAATGTCATAGTCTGGTTGTTCTCTGCATGTTCACTATAAGATGGGCCACTTCTTTCCCATTCCAGAAAGTGTTGTAGAGTACATGACTGCAAACATATCCTTCTGTTTGCTTTCGTTTACAAGGAAACAAGGTATTTGTGCATTTTTATTCTACAGGTCTTCGGAACAAATTGCTTAGGGTCTACTCACAGCCTCTGTTCTGTAGCTAATGAGTGAGGGGCCCTGAAGGGTGAGGCCTTGAATGCTCCACTACAGAGTCTTTCTCTTTGGAGGTTTTCTTCCACCTCGTCCCTCCTCCATCCTCAGTTTTCTAGATCTTGCTTAAAAGGGATAGTTTTAGGGATTAGATAGAGAGAGTGTGTGTGTGTGTGTGTGTGTGTGTATGAGAGAGATTGAGAGAGATTTCTAAAATCATGCCTAAGGAAAAAGAGAAAACAAAAACAAAAACAAAAAAAACCCCTCTTTACTGACATTAAAAACTAGTCCAAGCGGGAGGAAAAAAGTGCTAAAACTAGATAATTTTATTTGAGTGGACAAGTTTAGGAAATAATCATCAGTTTATTGAAAGATCAGCCCAAATGTTGATCAGAGGTTTTGTTATCGTTTGATTATTTTTTTCCCTGGGATTTTAATTTAAGAAAACTTCCTCTAAGAGTTTTAACTTGAAAAGATGCCATCTAAAATAAACTCCAGGTTTGCCTGTCGTCTCTCTGTGTTTAGAGTGTGGAATGCGGCCCTCGAGATGTTAGAAGGAGGGTTCTTGCCAGCGGAATGGGGTAAGGAAAGGGATGGGGCATAATTTGTGGTTGCCCAAGTGGGCCAACGTTCACTTAGGTTAGGATCAGTGTTTAACGAGGTTGGTGAATCTTCTTATTCGGAGATTAGATTCCCAAATACCTACTAGGGCCAGTCAGGGAACACAGATAAGTGAAGGCCGGAGTGGGTAAGAAATGCTAATGGAGAGGAAAGGTCTGTGGTGACCGGAAGAGGGTGACGCGTTTCCTCTTCCGGGGCCAACACAGACTCAGCTTCTGCCTTTAGAAGAGAAGCTACACCGGGGCGCCTGGGTGGCACAGCGGTTGAGCGTCTGCCTTCAGCTCAGGGCGTGATCCTGGCGTTCCGGGATCGAGCCCCACGTCAGGCTCCTCTGCTATGAGCCTGCTTCTTCCTCTCCCACTACCCCTGCTTGTGTTCCCTCTCTCGCTGGCTGTCTCTATTCTCTGTCCAATAAATAAAAAAATCTTTAAAAAAAAATATTTAAAAAACGACAGGTGATTACACAGTTTCTAAGTGCCTTCCAATTCTGAAATCTTCTAATGGAGCCATATCGATTCCTCTTTTCTTACCCAGACCCCTCCCCAAGCTCTGTTCCCCCACCCTCTGGAAAGCCATTGCTCCTGTGGTTCACTGCCTCCTGTGGAATCCTAGCTCTAACTCTCTGAGGCAACTCGTTTGAAATTTGATACTGTTTTGTGAAGTCTGTCTTTATTCGGACGTTTGAATCCCTGTGAAAATGTCTTTGTGTGTCCCCAACTAGATCGTAAGCTTGTGAACTCTCTGAGCACAATGTCTGGTCTCACGTCCTTGTCTTCCCTGGAGTGTCTCACCCCCTGACACGTACAGAGCAGGACTGCAGGCCTGCGTGTAGGTAGTGCTCGCTTTGCGTCCTTACTCGTTCGCCTCTAAGCGAGGTGCCCCTTGGAAACAAGGAAACTGAGGCCCAGCAAGCCCGCCTGACCTGGCCCAGTCATAAAGGGAGGAGCTGGCACTTGAGTACCTTGACTTCGCTGCCCGTTACATTACAGTCTTCATCAGTTGGGGCCACCATGACAGAAATACCATGGAGTGGGTGACTTGAATGACAGACATGTATTTCTCATAGTCCTGGAGGCTGGAAGTCCTGGGTGAAGGTGCTGGCAAATCTGGTGTCTGGTGAGGCCACTTGAGGTCTGCGGAACCTTCTTCTCATTATATCCTCACTTGGCAGAGGGCACTGAGGCAGGAGCTGTGCTCTTCTTTTAAAGGTACTAATCCATTCAAGAGGGCTCCACCCTCATGACCACATTCCATCCCAAAGGCCCCACCTCCATATACCCATCACACTGACGGTTAGGATTTCAACCTATGAATCTTGGTGGGGTGGGTGGGGATACACAGACATTCAGTCCATCACAATTATATAGACTAGAGCTACTTGCTTGGTAAATTGGTATTTTCAGCAATGAATCTGTGAGTATTCCAGTTATTTTTTATACTAATGGCCAGATTACAATCATCTTATAACTTTTAGAATACACTATTTGTTAAAGGGGGAGTAGTAACAGAGAAGGAGGTAAGTGAGGTCTGATCAAAAATAGAACCTACCTCCTTTTAGCCACAAGTAATTTTATAAGAACAGATCAGCTGTATTTTCTAGCCAAATAAAGCATATTGTGTTTCATCAGGCAGAGCTGGAAAGCAATGTGTATGTCACATTATATGATATAAGTAACTTGATTTCTACCCATAATTTGTTGTATGTTGCACAAACCCTCCCACAGCATAATGCAGCATGAGGGAAACTACCAATTGCCTCTGTAGAGAAAAAGAATTCAGGATCATATAAAACTTGGTTTGAGTATGCAACCCTTACTTGTAAAGAAATACCGACCATATGAAATGGAAGTATATTTGTTTCTTTTCTTATATTTATTAGAACTACTAGTTATATGCTATCTTTGCAAAGAAGGACATTGCACCAAATGTTTCCACACGGATCCTCTGACCGAGCCGCAGGGAAGGGTGGAGTCTCTGAGCTGGAGAGGTGGGTCCCCTGTGGGGCTCTTGGTATCCTCAGGCCCCCCCTCTCCCTAGAGTTAAACTTAGGTGCAGGTTTTAGAGGATGCTGACAATCCTTCGTTCATTTTAAACCTTTGGATTTTCTTGCTGCTGGGTCTTGGGAAGATCCCGTAACTTTTGCAGTGAGCTGATTACAGATTTTTCCCACATCACTTTCAACTGCAAGATTCATCTCAAATGTAGTTCATATGTCAGTTACAGTGGAATCATACAATGTCAGAACTTATTTTAAAATGAAAGCTCTTATTTCCCCCCAGCCCAGGCCCACTTCAACTCAGAAGTCTGCAGTGGGGGGTAGAGGAAGAGTACACAGTTGGCTTCCTTTCCATTTCCTTATTTGTCTCCCTCCTCTACCCATGCTCCTCAGCCCCGGCCTCTGAATCCTGCCGGTAGGATAAACCTGGTTGGTCCATCCATCCTTCCTTCCTTCCTTCCTTCCTTCCTTCCTTCCTTCCTTCCTTCCTTTCTTCTTTTTTTTCTTTCTTTCTTTCTTTCTTTCTTTCTTTCTTTCTTTCTTTCCTTCTTTCTTGCTTTCTTTCCTTTCTTTCTCTCTCTTTTCTTTCTTTCAAATTTTATTTATTTGTATTTATTTGTCAGAGAGAGAGAACGGGCACGTGAGGGGGGAGGGGCAGAGGGAGAAGCAGGCTCCCCTCAGAGCAGGGATGCATGACTCGATCCCAGGACCCTGGGATCATGACCTGAGCAGAAGGCAGATGCTCAACCGACTGAGCCACCCAGGCACCCCCCTCCCGTCCTTTCTTGGGTGACTTCTCCAAGCGGTTCTTGGAGGGAGGATTCTTACATGGTCAGAGGGTGTCATTCCAATATGCTACCATGCTCTAACATGTTCACACTCAGGAGGTGGGTGTGGAGTGAAGGGTTACAAAACCAATTTTCTCCACCTCCTTGCAAGTCCTACAAAGGTGATCTGGAACCACAGCCACCTATTATTTTGTGTTTAACCAAAACAGAGGTGGCAGTGATTCTGTTTTAATATCCTATAGCACTTGTAAATCCTCCTCTGGACTTAGGCGTCTAGCAGGGATCACTCGGAGTATTTGTCTGGGAAGTATCCGTTGTGTGTAGAATTGCTTGAATTATTCTTTCAAACAATTATTCTTTCAGACTCCAGCCCCCACCTTCTCCAATCCCTGCCCCCACCTCCACCCCCTTGCACCATGCTTTACACCTTCCCTCACATTCTCTTCCCTCTTTGAAAGGAGGCATTTTGACCACATCAGGGGATATCATTTGGTGTCAACCTCGCTTCTGTCACTCAGAAAACGACCCAAAGTTATTAAGAAATATTCTAAACTTCATGTCACTTTCCACAGTGATACTATTTAGCTGACATTAGTTATTCAAAACAAAACAAAACAGAAAACAAAAGAAACACAACTACTCACTCCCCCCCAACACACAAAAAGTCAAAAGATTTCTGAGATTTGTCATGTACTGAGTTAAGTGTCTCTAAAACTGAGAACTACCCGGGTTTGCTGGAGTTTCTGCTTAATCTCCCAGTTTTGCCTGAAGCCATGAAGTCGACCTCAGAGCAGAGCCTCTCTCCAGCCCTTACTGCCAAAATGAAAACCATGTGCTTGTGTGGGGTTTCTTTGTTTTTCTTTTTAAAGTCCTTCTCCATTATTTAATGAAACTATTTAGTAATGCATAGGTCTTAAATAATAAGGTTCCCATGGGCTGTTATCAATTAAGTCACATTAACACAAACACTTGTTCTCAGAAGCAAATTTAACTCTGGACATGTTTAAAGCTGATGGTAACACCCTGAAGGAGGCGAGAAACTCTTTGAATTTTTCCAAGTCAGGCTACACAGGACAGTACATAAAAATACTATGTACTGTATGGTGATTAACACAATATAATAAAATAAAATTAAAAAAAAAAAAAAATACTATGTGTGTGAAAGACTTAATCCTTGCATGGCCCCTATCCATCCTTTCCTCTTTTCAGGAAGGCAGTTTATCAATCTGATGGGTCCTGTTACTTCTGACCCTGGTTTAGTGGTAGAAGAATCTAATTCACACTGGAGTTTCATCACATCCCAGAAATCAGGATGCAAATCACAGGTCTGCACCCTGAGTGAGTTGTGAAGATGTCTCTTCCTTCCACCTGCCAGGAGTTAAGATTGTCCAGAAAAGAAAAATTGCAAGGGTATGATTTGGATGATGAAAACCACCCTTTTAATTCTACTGAAAAAGTATTTTAAAAAATAAATTCCTTTTTTATTTGTTTGTTTTGAAAACAGACCAATCTAGTACAGATAGGTCATTCTTGAGTATCATTCTTGTGCAGCAAACACAACCGAGGTGTTGATGGGGGTGAGAGGGGGAAATTTTGCCTCTGTGATCGAATCCATGTGGTTGCAAACAACATTTGGCCTTTGTGAAGCCCCTTCTCCAATTTCCCGGCATCCCCATCCCCTGCCTTTTGGGAACCAGTGCCTTTGACTGCAAGATGAAAGGAAGGTCGCTCTATAGCATGCTCCAATGATGAACTCTCCTTAGTTCCCACAAAACTAACAAGCGAAAGAGCTCAACTCTCATTTCCCAGCAGGGGTGCTCTCACCCAGGAAAGCAAATGAACGAAGGCCATTTGCAGTTGGATGTGATCGAGTCTCCTCTGAGCTCCAGATTTGCTCATATCCAGCTGTGAGCTGGCATATGCCCTGGGCTGTACCCACCAACAGCAGCTCCGTCTGTGTGAACAGACTTTCCCTCTGCCCTTCTTCCTGTGTTCTCTGTCTTGTGGCTAGGCACAGGCATGTTGCCAAGCAGACAAGCTCCTGAATGGCTTGTCTGCCCAGACTTCTTGTCCCTACCTCTCCAGGGTCAACCAGTTGTCAAGTCCTAATTCACCTCCTCCCTCCATCCCTACCTGATTCTTGTTCAGTTTCCCCACACTTGTCCCTGGACGCGCTCACTGCCATTTCAGTACCCGAGCCCATGGATCTGTTTACTATTTCCTCACCCAAACAGGCTGCCGGTGCACACATCACAGCCCACTCTGCGTCTTCGATCCCCTGGATTCTTCAGATACCTCTTCCGCATGGTTTTCTGTCCTCCCTTCCTCTTGGACCACTGTCCCCTTCTTTGTTCTCTTATTGCTCTCCCACCATACACGCTAACCTGAGGATTGGATTTGATGGCATTTCACAATCGACTTACCTTTTTCCTCCCCTGGCTGGTTCTCTGAGGGCAGATGCATTTCTGTCCCCATCTGCCTGTCCTCAGTGGGAGGCACAGTGCTGAACTGGGTGGGGGAGGTATTCCTGACTTGAGCCTGGGTGGGCTTTCAGTAAATTCCTGTGGAGTTTCGTTGAGTACTGAACGCAGAGACTCTCCAGCCCACCTCCTTAGTCATCTTGCCTCCCTGCTTCAAGCAGGCCAGAAGGATGGTCACCAGCAATGAGAAACACTGGCTTTTAGCTCATTGGGTCCTATTGTATGTTACATGGCTGAAGCAGGGATATGTCAGGAAGCCAGAATGGCCTTTCCCCGCTAAAACTAGAATCCCTTCAGAAGCCCTAAACTGTGACACCAAAACCTTAACTTAGGCCAAAGTCTACAAATTGTTCCTACAAATGGAATTAATCAATCAATGGAAATCTATCAAATGCTTGTTCTGTGGACACTGAAATAATTGGGATTACTAATATTTAAACAGAATAAACTTTAAACGTGATATGCGAGCAAAAAGAATTGCTCAATGAATATTAGGGTAATTGGTGTGTTCATGTGAAAAAAAGTAACTTTCAAGTTTATTAAAGAATTAAGCATAAAGTATAATAACAGGAGGAAACATAGGTGAATGTTTATTACATAAAATTAGAGAAAGCATGAGCATGACAGCTAATGAAGAAACCATTTGACTATATAAAAACTAAAATCCTCTAAAATCCTCTGTGTGTCTAATAAACATAGCCACATAATGTAAAGGTAATACCATATTTTATGGCATTTAAGACATTGATTATATGATACATCACTGTATTATCAATGTCATTGAGAATAGGAAAAATAAAAAACCACCAGTTAAAATATGATATGCCATTAATTGTGAAACATGAATTGATTTTAAAGATGATACAATGGGGGGGGGGGAAGGATTTGTGCCTCTTGGAATCAAGGAGTGTGGTAGCAAACCAGGAAAAAAAAGAAAAACCGTGACAGAAAAATGTCATCTACTCACCTCCAACGGGAATATAATCTTTTTGGATGTAATTTAGCAGTTATGTACCAAGATTTTCGAAGCACTCATCCTTTTGACCCACGAATTTTACTTCTTGGAATTTGTGCTGAGGAAATCAAGAATGTGGAGAAAGATTAAACTACATATTTGTTCACTGCCATAATATTTATAAAACCGAGACACTGAATCACTTAAATGTTCGGAAATCAGTGATTAGTTTCTGCAACCCATTATAGCGTATCCTTATCAGGGCACTGTCCTCAGTCACATTTAAAAACGATGTCATAGATGAAGATTAATTGGCATGAAAAGATCCTCACTGCATGTTTTGCTTCTGTTTCTCCAAGAAAATATCTATAGATGTAGTTTTGTAGATATGAATACACGAGGAAAAAGCTGGAACTACATTTAGATGAGAAGTGATTGCTGAGGGTGGTGCTACAATGATACTTTATTTTATTGTTTTATTCATATATTTTAGTTTTTAAAAAATATAATCTACACTAGCACAATAATGAAAAGTTATTTGCTATGTAAAATGAAAATCTGCCTTTAATAGATGTAAATGTCTTGGATGCACGAAGGGGAGATTACAAATGAAAATCATTGAAATAAGAATATAAACTGTGCCCTTGATTTTAGTCATTTGTGTAAAATCATATTTCATGCCAAGTAATGAGCATTTTGTATAAAAACTAGTTTCTCCTGTTTTATTGCTACTTTGAATAATAACAAGTCAAGTTTCTATTTGTGTCTCATGTGTTATTAAGACTCTAACCCCTGCAACCAAATTCAACAAAACCTTGTGAAAAATTTTAGAAACGATTCTTGAGAAGTAACCAGGCACTTAAAAATTAACAAGTATTTGGTGTAACCTGACCTTGACTGTCACTTTTTAACATCTGTTTTTCATGTTGGGATACTTATTTGAGATCTGATGTTATTAAGTAACGAGGAAACTATCTGACTGTTACCATAGGTAACAGGGCAGTAATTTGAGGCGGATGGATTGGCATGCTTTGTCTATATAATGTAATTCAAATAAAGTCATAACATTATGGCTATAGCCTCCATCCGTCAAGCATTTATACATTTTTTTTTCTCTGATAAATGAACTGCTAGGCTTTATGACTGGTTAATAATAGTCCAATAAAAAGGAAGAGAAACAGCCTTTGGCTTTCCATTTAAAATTGCCATCAGCAGCTTGGAGATTTAGGTATACACGTAAACATTTTTAAGTGATTCTGCAGTGGCATTTTTTTTTTCAGTGAAGGAACTTTGAGTATTTTAAATAATACTTATTGAAATGGATTCCACATACTTGTGTCCTAGCCAGTGTCCACACTATTGCCACAAACTCTGGGAACAAGTTCTTATAATATTAGAGACTGCAAAAATATTTATTTATAGTCTTTCTTCCCAAAGACGACATAATATAAAATTTTCTAAAAACCCACAGATAGGAAAGGAGACCACTTTGAAAAGGTGATTGAATACAATCTCCTGATCTGGAGATTTCCTAAGCAGCATTCCTAGAGTGGGGATTCATCGAGTCACTGCACACTTAAACTTTCCAGCCTCTCTTTGTTGTCCTTAGGATAAAGTCCTAGCCCCCAGCACAGCTTACATGTGATCTGGCGCTGGCCAGCCTCCACACGTCATCTTTCCCCATGACTGCTTCTCACTCTCCCCTGCTCCAGGCAGCGCTTCCTTTAGGGCATGGCTGTACCTTGCCCTCTGGCCCATGGGCCTTCCCTCATGCTGTTCTTTCTGAAACCATCTGGCGGTTCTTTCCCTCGCCTGCTCCTCCATCCTCCATATCCCCATCTATTTCCTGTTCTGTTCCAGGCTGTGTGCTTCATCCTCTCCTCCTTCTCCTTCTTCCCCTTCCTCCTCCTCCTCTCCTCCTCCTCCTCCTTCTTTTCCTTCTCCTTCTTCTTTTCCTTCTCCTTCCTCTCCTACTCCTCCTCCTTCTTCTTCCTCTCCTCCTCCTGTTCCTCCTTCCTCTTCTTCTCCCCCTCCTCCTCCTTCTCATTTAACTTTTTCCCTGCTCTAGCTGTCTGGTGTTTGCCATAGATTGTCTCTTTAGTCTTGATTCCCCTCTCCCTCAGAAGCCTTTGGTTCCACCTGCCCTTCCCCCTTTGACCCCGTCAGCAACATACCCGTGGAGCCAGCCCTCAGGAGCAGCTCAAGCCAGCCAGAGCAGGGTCAGGCAGAGAGTTACCAAAGCCCACGGCAGGAAATTCAAGAGCAGAATGAGGTTGAGAATTGGGTGAGCATGAAGGGACAATTGGGGTGAATAAGAGAACCTGGTGGGCAGTGTGAGGCCAGAGGCAGCAAAGCTGGAAGGCATGGAGAACCAGTGCGAGAACACGCAGGCTCAGACGCAGTGTCCAAGGCAGCACCTGGCACACATGACTCCTGTGGGACCATCAGACACTTACATTCCAGTCTCTCTCCTGCTCCCTGTGACCTTGGGCAAGTGCCCAAATTTCACATGATGTTAGAGTCATGTGAGTTGGTGAAGCCACAAACTCTCTGGGCTTGAGTATTCTAATCCATCAACGGAGCAATTTGGGTGAGACCTGTATTTGCCAATTTTGGCACAGATATACCCAGAGGTGCAGGGGGCTATGGCAGGGATTCACACAGCCCCAGGATAAAATGCGGCACACTTTCTTGGAACATTCATTGTCTGTAATGGGGCAACATTAAGCATCATTTTTTTAAAAAAAATTAAAACTAAATTAAATTAATTTATTTTGAGAGAATGTGAAATAGCGAGAGTGTAAGCAGAGGGAAGGGGCAGAGGGAGAGGGAGAAGCAGGATCCCCACTGAGCAGGGAGCCTGATGCGGGACTCAATCCCAGGACCCTGGGGTCGTGACCTGAACCAAAGGCAGACGCTTAGCTGGCTGAGCCACCTAGGCGCCCAAGCATCATTTTTTTAATTTATAGAAAAATGGATATGTTGTGGAGTCAAATACAAAATTTAAATACAGTTTTAAGATACACATGAGATGACAAAGAGATTTTATCCATGGCCTCTGTGGGCTTCCCCCCAAATCTCTGAGGGCCTCGCTACTATTTGGGGCCTGCCAGTGGGCATGTGTGTGAAGACTTATAGTATTATCCAGGCTTCTTCCAGTTCAAGCAAGAACTGTTGTTTGTTTTTTGTTTTTTTAACAAAATAAAGAAGATTAGTGTAACATGTTAAATATGAACTTTGTCAAGAGCAGTTTTCTGCCTTTTTGAAATAAGTAACATAATAACCTTCATATGACCAAATGCCACCTGTGTCCTATTTTTGCTTCTGGAATGCATGTATCTTGTATTCAAGCACACCTTTTCCATATCATCTTTGAAACAGGACAGGAACCTACATGACATTTTGACAACACGAAGGAAACTCTACCACATGTTACATAAAAGATTTTAAGACAGAGCTGTGTTTCCTTTATACAATGTCTTTCTAGGTTCTATCTGCGTCGATAATGGGAGGATTCCCAACCCCTCCTGGTCTTTATGAGCCTTATCTCTCAAAAGCACAGCTAAGGTTAATTTTCCCAAATACTCAAACAGTGAGTCCGATGACAGTAATTGGGGCTTTAGATTTGCCCACTTCACTGACTTGTTTATGCAAGAGCCCCAAGTAGGCAGTTTCTGGAGCCAGTCTGTGGCAGCTCGCTTCCTCCTGAGAACGTGCTGTTGGATCGAAGCAGAGCCCAGACAGTCACAACCTGTCAGTTGCTGAGTGAGTGAGCACCCCTTGATTTTAAAAAGACAGGGGGTAAATCACGGTGCTGGGAGGGAGAAAACTGGATTAGCACGAACAGAGCTCCCATTTACCCTCTCCCTCACTCAAGTGGCACTCCTTCCTGTTGCCTTTTTGTTTTTCATCCCCCTGAGAGGTATTGTGGGCTTTCTTCACTGCGTGTTATGTTTAAGGCCTTTGAATAGTTTGCTGTCTGCAACGGCGGGTGGCGGATCAGGAATGCGATCAGCGTAGCTCCCCGGGAGACATGAGGGTGAAATGCTGCAGTGCATGGAATTTTATTTGGGCCTGCAATTTAATAAATGATGGACTATCTCTGGGTCAGATCTAGTCCACATCAGTCACTACCATCTGTCACCAAGCTACAGCCAACTGGCAGCTGGTTGGTGGCCATTATGAAAACCATTAGTAATTTCGGTTCACTTCTTAATTAATGGACAGACTTACGCACAGAACATTCCATAATTGACCATTTTCTTAAGTGGCTTCATTCCGTTCCTATAACCTGGACGTTCTTGGCCTCTGAGGAGTGTCCTCTGGGTGGTAGTTGCTAGAATGGAGATAGAGTTTCACTCACAAGTATACAGTCGGTGCAGAAATGGTAGGTTTGGAAATTTTGGTTTACGTTAGAAAACAGGATTCCCAACCAAGACTTCCTTGTAGAGTTGGAAGCACTTCAAGGCTGCCCTTTCGTGAGGGCTCTTTGTGCCACATCTACGTTCTGGTCCCAGGTGAGAGCAGGTCTTACGGAAGCTGTGACAGGAAAGAAAACGTATCTGCTGAAATCGGAGGCAAGCTGGCTGTGTTTGGGGCACTTTTCCCCATCAGTTTTTATTTTATCTGAACAGTTCATCCACCACAAATCGACAGAGTAGAGAACTGCCTCTTTCCACCGTTACCAGCAAGCACACTTCGCTACCAGTAAATTCTCCTAAATAATAAACACGATGAATAACAACCGATTGGGGAGAAATTTTTAACTTAAAAAAGGCTGACAGCTGTGAAAACAAAACAAGCACGCAGCTCTTCAATTTAAAGAAATCCTAGCTCGCTTTCATACTACACTGTAGCAGAGTCTCTTGGCAGAGTCATATTTTTGCTCTATTTTTGTATAATAAATACACATATAATCGAGTGAAAATAGACCTTGGTACAGTGCTCAGCCGTTCCTAGGCTGTGACGATATAGCTCATTTAAATTCTCCTTGGGAATGTTGGCTCGTTCAATGAGAAAACAGTCAGTTTTAGACCAAATATAGTCAATTCCAAAAAGCAGTCAAACCAGTAGCATGAAAATGAATTTTTCGCTTCTTCACTGGTTGTTTTGGCATCACATCGGCAAGGCAAGAAGATGGAATGAACATTCTCAAACCGCATTGTTTATCCACTCTAGATGTGGTGGCCCTCAAGGATGTCTGGTGAATCCACATTCTCTGAGGATGCTTGTGGTCCTCCAAAGAGGACCTTCTGGGGAGGGATGAGAGGGGCTGCTCTCCGGTTCTGTTCCGTTGGAGTACAGATGCTCTGAAGATCCTGGGCTGGGGTGGTGGCAGAGGGCCAGACGGTGTTCTCTTCCTCACAACCCCATGCACAGAATTTTCACCCCTTGTGTGCAGCTGATGAGTCTGGAACGCAGGCTATGTGCGATTCTCCTGCCAAGGCAAAAGTTTCTCCTTACAAGGAGTTTGCTTCATGAGGAAATTAAGTCAGATTCGGGGGCTAACCCTTGATTTTGTACCTAAGGCTCGATGCTGGCTCCGTTCCAACAAGTAGCACTTGGGGAGACACAACTGTGCACGGGATTGTCACTCTCTGTGACTCACTCTCCGTGCTTCCTGGCCTGGCAGCCAGAGAATGCTGGGCAAGACTTACTGATGTGTTCACTGATTCCTTTATCCAGTGAATGAGATGAAGAGGTTAGGGAAAAATCGAATCCAAGTCTTCATACCATTTTCAGCCTTCCAGAACTCATGTGCATGGATGCGAGAGCAACGCACCAGAGTCCAAGTCGGAGTAGAATGTGGAACTCCAGGCAAATGAGTGCAGACAGATAGCTAGCGTCTGTTTCTAAGGGGTTCTGGTGTTAGCCTTACTTAAACCAGCGGTCACCAGGTTGGCACTCAAAACACAAAGCAAAATGAAACCACCCCAAATCCTCTTAGTGTTGTGAAAGCCTCCTCCAGGCAACCTAAAATGGATCACAAATCCCTGAAAGGTGTACACTTTATGTCTCTCATTTGGAAACTGGTCAAACAGGCAATTTAATCTTCCTTCTTAGAAAGTCCACATCTTGAAGTTTATTGGCTCAGAGAGGAAAGAAACTATAAAAAATCAAAATAATGTCCATTTTAATAGTCTTGTACACTTTACAGGACTGTTGTTCGTCCGTGATCTGTCATGCCAACGAAAATACAGAAAAGTAGGTATTCCGGAAGATGCTTGGCTTCTTGTTCCAAAAAGCTCACATGTGAAAATCTGCATTAATTTGATTGTATCCACTCAGACAAATAATATAGTAACTAATTTCCCTCGTGTGGAAGACAATGTATTTTAGCAAAATTCTGGTCTGCTGATCCCCCGTATTTGAGTGTAGCCTGAGATTAGAGAAAAATATAGGGAATAAGTGAAGAATTCCCACTGAATTAGTTTGTAACGTACAGCTTGCCCAAAGGTAGTTTTTTGGGTTTTGTTTCTTTTAAAGATTTTATTTATTTATTTATTTTAGAGCAAGAGAGAGAGTGAGTCGGGGGTTGGAGGGAGGAGCATGGAGGGGGAGAGGGACTCTCCAGCAGACTTCCCACTGAGTGTGGAGCCCAACACTGGGCTGGATCTCAAGACTCTGAGATCATGACCTGAGCTGAAACCGAGAGACGCTTAACTGAGCCCCCCAGGCGCCCCCCAAGGTGGTTTTTGAAGAGGGGTAACCACATATTATCTTTTATACATTTTATTGTTAAGGGTTTAGACTTCTTAGAAGGATATATAGTGTATATAAATAAATCAGTGGGTTTAGAAACACATTCTATATCCAGAAGACGTGTCTAATACATTATTAAACATCACACATATGTAAAAGAGACTTTCTTTTAGTTTGAACACAGAAACAATCGGCAAATAACTATTGAATGTGTGAAGGAATATAATACATTTCCATATAATGTTCAATACATATAAATTAATTCCCTAAGCTCAATTACTTTGCTTTTCCTAGCTCATCTTTTTTTTTTTTTTTAAGATTTTATCTATTTAACAGAGAGAGAGACAGCCAGCGAGAGAGGGAACACAAGCAGGGGGAGTGGGAGAGGAAGAAGCAGGCTCCCAGCGTAGGAGCCCAATGTGGGGCTCGATCCCAGAACGCCGGGATCATGCCCTGAGCCTAAGGCAGACGCCCAACGACTGAGCCACCCAGGCGCCCCAGCTCATCTTTTTAATGTGCCCCTTTGAAGTCAGGTATCCTCCCCCCACCACACACACAAACACACACAAACACACACTTTTTTGGTCAGTAAAATGTGCATGTTGCACATTAGGGCGATATCTTTCAATCTGATAAAGTTATTTATAAGCTGTATACATCATAAACAACATCTGTACTTTCAAGTAATGTTTGCCATCTGACACGAATCTACCAGTAGTGCTGTGTAAGTGATTTGCTTCCCAGATCAGCTAGCTCGGGGTCCAAATACAGAAAGCAAACTGGCAAGAGTTTTCTATGAACTTCTTATGGGACTAGTGAAACTTCTAGCTAAGTAAAATAATAAAATGCTTCCAAAGTATGACGGGAAAACTGGGGGTCATGCCACGTTGTAAGCACATGGGGTACATTTCCATAAGACCGGACCTTGAACGCTCACATAGTACTAGATACAAGATCTCTGAATTTCGCGGGAGGTAGGTGGGCTGAATTCTATCTCTTCCCTTCCCAGCAGACATAGGAGCTGCTGCCTTTTCTTTTCCTTTTGTTTCTATTTGCCAAAAGATATTAAGAGCACAGATACCTCAAGTGCTCATTGGACAAGTGGGCATATACCCTTTGGGATGTCCTGTTTCCTTGAAGTCATCGTTCTCTGAAAGAACGAGGGTTGTTTTGATTTAACAAGAGCAGTTTCTGATACTTATTCCAGATAATGGACTCCTACTTCTGATTCTGACTTCCAGTTAAATTATAAAACCACAGGAAATCTCTTTTTTTTTTGTAAGATTTCATTTATTTATTTGAGAGAGGGCGAGAGATAGAGAGAGAGCATGAGAGGGAGTAGCAGAGGGGAAGGGAGAAGCAGACTCCCCACTGAGCAGGGAGCCTGACGGGGCTCGATCCCAGGACCCCAAGACCATGATCCAAGCCAAAGGCAGCCACCCAGCCGACTGAGCCAACCAGGTGCCCCACTAGTTTGGTTTTTAAGAAGAACTTGTTGGCCAAAAAAAACTATTGACTTTCCAGGAAACAGAGTTACTTATCTTACTACATCCCTTTAATCCAGACACATATTGAAGACGTTGAGCTCTTAACCCACTACCCACTGTAGTTATCTGTATTGGCTGTTCGAGTGTTCACGAGAGGAGATCTTAGTCCCCCCCATCCCCAAAGACACTCAGCAGCTGCTGCTAAATCCACAAATATATCAATATTTATATATTCCCTGTCTATTTCCTAACATGATGCTAGGCACTTTGTAACAAAACACGTGAAACAGAACAATAAAGTTAAGATTAGAAAAAGTTCAGATACCATGTGACGAAAATGGAAAGATATTTATGCCAAGGGCTAGGGACTGGCATAAGATCACTAAAGCCCTAGACTTAACTCTTAACTGAGGCAAAGAACAAACGCCTGATTAACTGCATTGTTTTCTTAATCTGAGAACCCAAAACACAAGGAGGATTTCATCACATGGGGGCACCAGCAAGAGCGAGGACGCTGCAGACGACTGTTGCCACAGTTGACCCTTGTTGTGTCTGTTGGGCACAGTTGGTCACTCCTGTCTCCCATAGAAAGATCTGGGGCTGACTGTAGACGTGGCCTGGAATCTGAGATCCAACCACAGCAAGTGGCTGACCGACCTCTCCTCTGAAGTTGGTTCAATGCCACTTGAATACGTATTACATAGGTAATATTTGTGCTTATTGCATATGTGATATGTTACATGGAAATATATATACACATTTATGCATACAACTTACATATGTATGTTTATCTCATATGCGCAAAAGCCAGATTTCTATTGAAATCAACCCTATATCCTTTATTTTTTTTGAAAAAGGACACATTGGAAGCAGATAAAACTTTAACAAACTTATTTTACTGAAGGTTTGAAAAAACAAAAGGAAAATCCTTTTAAACATCTTTGGAGCCACCACAGAAGGGGCCTCTGGCTGCTAAAATAGGTGGAATTGAGGATTGGAAAGGATGTCGGGTGGTAGAGACCTCTGCTTGCTTTACCCACAGCCTTTCCAAGCCTTCCCATTTTTTTTTTCTTTTCATTCTCCTTTAACTGTTGGAATTCACTAGAACTTTCTGTTCTTATGCTCAGCTCATATGCTCCCTCCTAGAGATAATCTCTTCAATCCTATGTCAATTGCTTGTGCCTACCTTAAAATCTTGTTTCTCACCAGACTTGATCCAAGTTTAGTTCCCAGAATTGTCTGCTCTATCAAGTCCCAGACTCTTTCTATGTAGAAATTGAATGTTGCCCGATTTCTACTGCTTTAAATCCTTTGACAGCCTTGATTCGGGAGGATACATTTTTTTTTTTTTTTTTGATGAGGAACCCGCCAGAGAGAGTAAAGAGAATGTGGAACTTTATAGAAAGCAATTCATGAAGAGTAATAGCTCACTTTATGGAGCGCCTGGCTGACTCAGTCGGTTAAGTGTCCGACTCTTGGTTTAGATCTCAGGGTCGTGAGCTCGAGCCCGGTGTCGGACTTCACATTCACTGCAGAGTCTGCTTGGGATTCTTTCTTTCCCTCTCCCTCTGACCCTCCCCATGCTTGCGCTCACTCTCTCTCTCTCAACTAAATAAATGGATCTAAAAAAAAAAGAATAATAGCTGACTTTATAATCAGGAAGGCAGTAATTAGAAGACCGTGTTGAATGGGGGTTGCCCTGGCAGCAGGCAGTCCCAATTAAATGCCAGCCCTCCCATTTAAACTAGTGGGGTGACCTTGGCAAATTACATAGACTCTATGCCTCAGTTTCTTTGTTTGTAAAATGGGGCTAATAGACAATGAAAGGAAATCATCTGTAGAAAATGCTTGGCACACAGTAAACATTCCTTAAATATTGCAGTTATAATCTAATATATACTAATCTGTATGCTCGAGGCACTTAACTCTCAGATGTCCATAAGGACACCGAAGGCATTCGGGCATAGTAACTCATGGAGAGAGATTACATGTGGGGCAAGATAAAAGGAAAGGGGAGGCTTCACACTGGTGCGGTAATCTAGCAGCTAAGTCACCAGGGTTTGATCTTGGAGGGCGTCAGCAACGGGCTCCTTCCCTCCACCGGGAAGGCACACACTGTCACTGAGTACGCAGGTGCAGGTGCCGTTGGGACGGGCATTTTCATGCGAGGAACCAGCTTGATTATCAAGGGAGGGATTAGTGCTTATAGCCAAAGGGCTGTGCACTAAGAAAACAAAGGATGATATATAAACAAGGCACAACACTTGCGTGGCAGGTGAAAGATGAATGAGGTACTTAAGCAAGGCTCTTGAGACAGAGCAGTGTGTGTGATTGAAAGGCTGCACTGACTATGTATATTGTGTTTGGAGAAACAGGTGAGGACCCCGTGGGCTGTCAAATACTGAATAATATATTAGGAGGAATGGTATCGTGTTATTGTTAGTGACTCCTCACACACCGTTAGCTAAGGCAGTAACTTTTTCTCTGTACAAGGATTTCGTGACCTTAGAGAGTTCTTTTTTGCCTCCACAAGTGTACTTTTCCATGCTTTATACAAAGATGTCATGATTTCTTTAGGAGAAAATCTATTATCGGTGTCCCCTGGAACTTATTCTTTAGCTTATCCAAGAGATATGAGTTCACTTGTGCATTTCCCAGTCACAGTGGTTGGCTCCCTAGTCTCAAGGGCTAGAGAAGCTGCAGGATTTGGGGAACTGTTCGCCAAGCACCCTTCCTCATCTTCAGCAATAGAATCTAACCCACTGGACATTCCCCTCTCTTGGAAGCGCTTTGCATGAGGTGAGTCCCAAGGGCTGCTATCATCCTGTCTCATCACACACTCATGCTTCCTGACAAATGTATACCATTCCACCGAAAATACTCACTTATGCCTTCATGTCTGATAGTGGTGCTGGGCTTAGCGAGAAATCCTTCCGTGTAGCCGTGGTTTCTTCCAAACTAGTCAACCTGTTCAGATTAGAACTCAGCTTTTCAAACTTTGATTCTTGACGAACAATGTCACTATCCATTTAATAGAAACTTTTTGGCTAGTTCTGAATGCACGCATCATGAAGACAAACTATTTAGCTACTCTAGGCAGAGAGAGGATTTTGCCTACCTTAGAACTGTTGTGTTTCTAGATGCCTACCTACCAAAATAAATGATGTGTTTTCCTTCCATGTTTTTTTCTTTCCCATATTTGGGATTATCTTATTCATACAGATTTGTATCTTGAATTTTTTTAAAGATTTATTTATTTATTAGAGAGAGAGAGCACACATGAGTAGGGGGAGGGGCAGAGGGAGAGAATCTCAAGCAGACTCCCCGCTGAGCATGGGGCTCAGTCTCACAACCCATGACATGAGATCATGACCTGAGCCAAGATCACCAGTCCGTCCCTTAAGTGACTGAGCCACCAGGCACCCCGTATCTTGAATTACTTAGTAACTTTCCTGCATTGTCAAATAAGTTTGTGAACATAATTTCAATAGCTGTTTAATGTTCAGTCATGCATTTGTATTGTTATTTATTTATTATTCTATTTTTGGACACTTAAGTCACTACCAATTTGATAATGCCACAAATATGCGGAGATGAACTTTGTTGTGTATGAGTCTTTATCCTTTTTAAAAGGGATTTCTTTAGAATTACTTGGTCAAAGGTACATATTTAAAGTTATATACATATATAGTATAATTATAAATAATATATATTTATATATTAATATTTTATATTCGTATATAATTTATAATATATAATATTCATATATTAATAAATATATAAAGGGCCTTTATTTCTGAAGGCCCTACCTATGGGAATAAAAGGACTTCACAACTTGTTTGAGTATATATACTTTTTACCTCATATAAGTAAAGGGTGAGATTTAGACTCCAGCTGTCTCACTTGAATGCTGTTCTATAGGTCCAGTTCGTGAGTGTGTTGTACAAGGGAGATTTCCTGATATAAAGAAGGCTTTATATAACAAAATAATAATAATAATTACAGCTAAATGTATTAATGCTGTGTGCCAAAAGCTGTTCAGGGCTTTATAAATGTCCTATGTAATCATCTCAGTAACCTTTGAAGCAGGTACTATTCGAATTCTCATTTGCAGATTATCAAACTAACTTAGAAAAGATACTTAACAAACACTGAGCAGTTGGTAAGCAGAAGAGCTAGAATGAACCTAGAAAGTCAATTTGAGGGCCTGTACCCTTAGCTGCTACACTATGATTTTCTCTCTTGCTAGGATCCCAAGTGGAGTTTACTCATATTGAACTTCAGTCTGTGATGCCTAATACTGTTTACTCCAGTTCAAATAAAATTTATTGAGCACTTGCTGTGTGTGTGCCAAATGGTGGATAAGCACCTCAACATATAGATATTTTTTAGACCAATGCTTAGTAACACCTGTCTATACCAGGTGCAGGGGGTAGGGATATGAAAGAAATAGGTGGTCTCTTTTCTCAGGGACTAGATTATATGTCCACAGATGATTAGAAACCAATGTGATACATGATTTAACAGCGTAGGATCAGAAGAGGAAGCACAGAGTTGTTCTGGGCTGGCAAGATAAGATGACACAAATAGTGCCATCTAAGTAGTCTTATAGGATACATATTTGCAAAGAAGAAAACACTAGGATGTGTGTGTGTTGGAGGTGGAAGCATGTTAAAGGCCAGGGTGGTTTGAAAGAATGTGACGCTCAGGAATCTGGAAGTGTTCATGCTATCTTTTGGTGAGATGTGACTGTAAAAGCAGTCCGGGGAAAGGGTATGAGGGTTTTTAGACTTTATCCTGTGGATCCACCTGCAGGTGCCAGGAGGATAATCAGACCAGGTAACCAGGCGTAGGGAAAACAGGAAAGCAAATGCCACAGCTGAAGACAATCCTTTTGCTTTTCTTGAACATTCTTAAATCCAGATGTACATGTAAAATCTCCATGTTTGTCATCTTGGCCAGTAAGATTGAAAATGATGGTGATGATGATAAAATATCGTGTAAGCCAGAGAACGATCTTGGGTGCACTCCCTGCTAATGCAGAGGGGCCGTGGAAGAACACAGAGCAGGGGAGCACATGGTCAGATCTGAAGTCCAGAGACTCAGTTCTGATGGTTGGTCTTGGCGATGATGCATGAGGCCCATGGGGAGACCCATTCAGAGACTCTTTAGTGGTCCAGGCAGGTGGTTCTGAAGTCTTGACTTACAGCTGTCTTCAAAACAAAAAAGAATGAAGGGACACATTTGAGAAGTGGTAGAACTTGGTCATGAATTTAATTCGACTGGGAAAGAGGTGGCCGGGTGTAAGATTGGGGCAAAAGTCGTGGAGACTTCCCAGTTAGAAGATATGCGGGGCTGAGCAGGTGGGGATTTGGAGAAACAGATTTGAGGTAGGGTGAATGAGTTCTATTTGGACTCTAGTGAACTTGGGAATCTTTCAGGGCATTCAGATAAAAATAGTTTAATTCATCCAATTCTCTTAACAAGGCGATGAGGTAGATCACATTAGCCTAGTTTTTAACAGCGCAGAAGTTGAAGACCAGGGAGGTGAAAAAACTTTGTCCAAGTCCATAGCCTGGTTCGTGGCAGAGCCGAGATTGGTCAGTATTCCTGCCCCTAGTCACCATGGCTTCAGACAAGATCAAGATCTTTTGAAATACCTACCAAATGTTCATCATTTCCTTATCGGAGTTTCTGAGTACTCTGACATTATAGGGAAATACCAACCGTTCACAAAGCATGCCTTCACACGTTAAGGAAAAACTTGGGAAAGTCAAAATTCAGGAGTCGTCAGAAAATAACTGTGTGCTACCAGTGAGCCAAAATAGCGAGCACGATATGTGTCTTCATGTATACGATGCACACACCCATCAACCTGAACCTGAGCTCAGGTCACTTGCAACAACAAATCCCTGAAGTGGAAGACAGAAATATTTGATGGGAAAACAGGAGTTGGCTTTTTAAGTGTTTACCACTTTTTCAGTGTTATTACTGAAAATGACAAAGCTGGTTCCAAAAGAGTGTGAAATAGGATCGAAAAAGAATATTCCTTCATAAAAATAATTTCAATAAAGTGCCAGCTAGTTGACTGAAGTCTGTGTGGTACTCAGAACATCGCTGTCTCCCTTATGTAGGACCTCTGAATCTCATTTGGATTTATAAGATTAGGCAAGCAGTTTTGGGGGGATGGGGTGGGGGATGTTTCTTAAACAGGGGTACATGAACTATACAGAGAATTCTAGCTCCTGAGCATCTATCTGGATGAAATGGAAAAGCTAGATGACTACAAACTAGATGGCTTAAAATGACAGATGTTTCTTCTCTGACAGTTCTGAAAGCCAGAAATCCAAAATCAAGGTGTTGGCAGGACCCTACTCCCTCTGACAGCTCGAGGGGAGAAAGTTCCTTGCCTCTCCCAGCTTCTGGTGGTTCCAGGTGGTCCTTGGCTTGTGGCCACTTCACTCCATCCTCAGCCTCTCTCTGATCACACCGTCACCTCCCCTTCGGTGTGTTGGTGTTAAATTCTCTTGCCTGTGTTTTATAAGGACACTTGTGATGGCATTTGGGGCCCACCCAGATAATCCAGGGTCATCTTGGCACTTTAAAATCTTTAACTGAGTCACATCTGCAATGACTCTTTTTTCCAAATAAGGTAATATTTGTAAATTCCAGGTATTAAAGCTTGATATCACTGGGAGGCCATTATTCACCCTTATTACATACAGTGTAATGGTCGATTCAAGAACTAAGCTAAACAAGTTGTGTGTTTGACCACAGGACTCAGGTCTAAAGGAAAATCTTTATTGTGAACAGAAGCGAAATGTCCAAATCAGACTAGTGGTGTCAGGTCCAAAAGATAAAGCACAGTTATAAATAGGAAGACAGATCACACAGCTAGAACTCAGAAGCCAGTGTTTCCCATGATACCCAAGTGAAGCAAACCAGAGGCAAGAACCACTTTTCCAGCTGCTCCATTGAGATGTGACACTACCATGACTATCCAAGCTGAAAAATGTGTCTGTAAGGCAAGTCGATAACATATGATTGCAATTATGAGCCACTGGATGCAAAAAGTCAGCTGGGAAAATGAATGTGTCTGGAAGGGGCTCAGGCCCATCTCTTAACTGGGTTCATGTTTCTCTCTTCTGGTTTCTATGTATCACCAACCCTACCCTCCACCCCATATCCAACGAATTCAAGCCACAATCATATATACATGACTCAGCCCTTTCTGGCTGATAAAATCTTTTGGCATATCCAAAGGGTCACTTGCCCACAAAGTTATCAGTGACCCTGTTCATACTTAACGATATTATCTCCCGCACTCCTTGTCATACAGACTCCTTCCTAAAATACTTCTCCTTATCTCTTGCCTCGGAGCAAACCTGCATCTGCCTCCAACAAGCCAAGTATTTCCCCACCACCACAAATTCCCCTGAAAACCAAACCATGTAAAATGTAAAATGAAGACACAGAATTTATTCAGTATTTTAGAACCACAACCTTAAGTGCTTTTGTCTTAGAAACATGCTAATTGTCATAATGGTTCTGTTCTTTACTGGATCTGAGCAAATTCTGTGACTGATGAATCAGGTACAAGAGGAGATGGTGTACAGTGTCCATGATCTGTCCATGGCCACAGGACTGTCATTGGGTTGTCTCTTGGGTGGTTATCGTTCTCTAGAATGGCTGACATAAAGCAAACAAATGATATTGCTTCCTCATGGCAGAGGACTGCGTAATCATCACATTTATCAACTGCTGTTTCGCTCTGTGGCTGTTCAGATGTCGGGTATGTGCCACGACATCACTTCCTCTGTGGTTTCCTGATGCTGGAAATCTTTCCTGGTTAAGCTGATATCATACTGTATCAAGAGTGATAACGAGTCCAACATATTTGGCATGCATGACTTTATTCAAGAAGAAATTGTTAAGGAAGCAGATGTCGATGCTTTGTTACATCCCACTGTCCTTCATGTTCCTGTGGACTTGATAAGGAAAAGCTTTACTACACTGAATAAAGAGATGCCTTATTGTAATTAGCTCCCAAAGGAGATTTGATCTCAATAGAGTTTACAACACACTACCATCAAAGAGACAGAAAGGAGGCCCTCCATAAAATATTGCTTGCGTCTCGCTCTACCTGAGCTTCCAGGCAGCACTCAAGCCAACAGAAGAAATGACAAATGGCTAGTGGCAATCATTTGGAATATTTGGTGTCCCCCGTGATTTTTTCTCCTTACATTTGTGTTGCACTCAGGTCAGGAACACTAGAATCTTATTATAGTGGAAAAGGGTACTGAACACTTAAGAGACGGCATAATGTGGTAGAAAAAATATATGCTCTGCTGTCAGAGAAGCATGAGGATGCCACTTTTTTCCCTCTGTTAATGATATTAAAGTCATTTTACCTCTCCAAGCCTCCTTCTTCATCTATAAAATGGAAGTAATACCACCCACTTTCCTGGGCTTCTGTATGGATAACATGAGCCAAGGCGTGCAGATTGCCCCATGGATGGTAGGCAGGTGCTAAGCTCTCACACTCACCCCATCCTTTCTTTACATTCACGCTGGCTAGGCTGTTGAACCCTGACACATCACTTAGAACACTGTGCCCACTCAGAGAGTCCACGTAAAATTTTTTGTTGCTGTGCTATATTTTTATCCAACTGACTCTTTTCCTTGTCACATTTGTTCGTTACTTTGGTCCCTTGAAGAGTAGAGTGGTTGGCAGTGATTCACATTTAAGTGATGATTTCTTGACCAACAAATGAATGTTAATAAGAAGTATGATGATTTCCATGGCTCCTGAAAACAATCAAAAACGATTCATTAAATAAATTAGATCAGGTTATGTACCTTAGGCTGAGCACCCAAATCTTTGCCTAATATCTTCAGAGTGTCCAGGAAGAAGAGGACTGTATCCAGTAAGAGAGATGACACATTTCAAACCTCCTGACCTGGGGCACCTGGGTGGCTCAGTTGGTTAAGTGTCTGCCTTTGGCTCAGGTCCTGATCCCAGGGTCCTGGGATCGAGACCTGCTTCCAGCTCCCTGGCTCCCTGCTCAGCTCAGCGTGGAGTCTGCTTCTCCTTTCCCTCGGTGCCCACCTCTCCCAACCCCTGCTCATGCTCACGTGTCCTCTCTCCCTCTCTCAAATTAAAAAAAAAAAATCTTTAAAACCTCCCGATCTGTCCCTAGAACTAATCAAAACTCAGTTTTCCCACTGGAAAATTGGGAAGTTCCTAAGAACAAAGGAATTAATTTGGTTCTTGCTTTGTGAAGACAGCACATGCAACCACCCTGCTGACTACTTTTGGGAAGGGCTCCTTTCCCAGGGCTGGAGGGGAACAGATGCTTTCTCAAATGCCACCAAAGTTTGTAGCAACTGGTTCTGGGATAATTTCATTAAAGGCCCCACTGCCAAGGAGGATGGAGTTAAAGATTTAAGTCTGGACTTCTAGTATCTTGACTTTCAAGTTCATAAATCACCTTTACATTTCACTGGATTCTGTTGTATTTCCTCTTCCATTTAATAGTTGTTATTTTTCTTATTCCTGGGGCTAATTAATCTTGGGAAAGTTGGAGCACCAAATTGAGTCTGAAAAATGTAGCTTAGAGAAGATATCCAGAGGAATGTTGCACAATGACATCCAGAGGATGGATGACAACAGAGGACTTCTGTTTCTGTCAATGTGGAGGATTGTGTGACCTGAGAAATCCTGCTGGTACAAAAGTCACTAGAAAACATGCACGCAGAGAAGCATGCTCTGGACCAACACTGGCTAATACCTACCGGCTTAGAACTTGGACTTGATGGGCCTTAACAAATGGCAATAGAAAAGAAATCCTGAAGCATACTCTAGATGGGACATTGGACTTCTGAATAAGACTTGGACATCCCAAAGTCAGCATTCTCAGTGGTGAACTAGGTGAAAAACAAAACAAAACAAATTAATTTCAAACCCTTCACTGATTGAAGAGGGGAATAGTTGGGAGTCTAGCCTGTCTTGACTTTGGCTCTTGGAGGAAAGATATAAAGAGAAAATCTCCCATGAATGTCTTCACCACAAACCTATCGTTCTGCATATAAGGCAAGAATTAATTCCACTGGATGACCCAAAATACACAGCATAAAATTTAATTTAATGTTCGTGTTGCCCCTGAACACTGACTTGGAAGAAGCAAATGCAAATCATCTTTGGATAAAGCACAACGGCATGATAGACAAATTAAATAGCAGATGAGATGTGGCGTAAGAGACAATTCATAATTCTGGTCCATAGATATGAATTCGTTAACTAGAATTCACCCAGAGAGACAGAGAGAGCAAATGTAAAGAGATGCAGAGACCTATAGAGTGATCAAGTTCAAAGCATAGCTAATATATGTCTAATATATATGGAATTGGAGTTCCAGGAGAAACTTGAGAGAATTGGTAGAGGCAATATTTGAATGTGCTTGGCAATTTTTCCAGAGCTTGTGAAGAACTAAGTCCTCAGAGTCATGAAGTACAAAAGACAAAATAGAGTACATAAAAATGGCAAAGCTTTCATAAAAAGCAAGTGAGGCTGAGACTGATGGTAGAAGACCAAAAACACAGAGAGGATGTTTAATCAGCATGACCATAGGCTGTAGCTCACTTCTTAAAAGCAACAATGCCAATCACTAGACTGTGAAAGAATATCATCAATGTGGCAACAGAAAAGAACCTTCAGCTTAGGAATGTATGAACAGTATAGACATCATTCAGACTGGGGGCAAAATAAAGTAACTTCTAAGAAGATAACAAACAAAGAGGATTTACTACAAACAGATGATTAAGGAAATTCTAAAGAACATCTAGTAGAGGGAATACAACTGCTGGAGGAAGGTCTATGGTTAAAAAAAAAAGGTGAGGAGGAAATATGGCAAACATGTAGTAAGCTGAAAACCACTGACTTTGCAAAAGGATATTGATAGTGTCTAATTTTTGAATTAAAAAAAGAGAACCCAAATATTGAGCAACAAGCACTTTGAACTGTTGTTCCCATGCTATCTACTGAGGCACCCACAGCATCCTAGTGAACACGCAGGGGAACCAGTAGTTACTAGAAGTTTCTAGGGAGGACACAGCAGCATCTGTTGGACACAGCATGGAATGCTAGCTCGAGGCAGTTCACGGTTTCAAAATTGAATTCACTATGTTCCTTTCGATTACATCTTATCTGTATGAAACTGAGTTTTCTGATGGAGGTTTCCATGAAAAAAAAAAAAGCGAATACCAAGAGAAAATACATTCTTAACGAGAAATAAGGGCGGAAGTACATAATTGTATTCCAAGATTTGAGAAATCGTGTGGTGCCTAACGAGTTTGAGAAAATAATTGTGGTTATTTAAGAATGAAACAAAATTATTATTTCTTCTTTCAATTTACGTCTATTATTTTTTTCAAATTGCTCCTAAGTTATTAGGGTATAAATACATGATAAGTTGTTTGGACCTAATTATTTAATAAACAAAACAAAATTAGTTAATAAACAAAACCAAAGGGTCTTCTTTCTGCCTAGGGGCATTGTGAAGAAAATAGTGGGCGCTATGAACACGGGGAGCAGAGAAAGTTTGGGAACATCCGAAATATAAATTAGCGTGGGGATAACTGGATAGCTATTTATCAAATTTCTATTTTATTAATTTAGATGGGCATGTTAAAATTTGTAGACGAAAAGCATAGATGTATATCTTCCAAACTAGTAAATGTGGGAAAAATTGAATGTGGGAAGACAATCTCAACCAATCTCAAACAAGGCAGGATGAGATTTTTTTTCATAAAAGCAACAGAAAGAAAGCCCAAAATAAGATGCTAGAAATGAATTCAAACCAATTAATAATCCTGATTCGTGTAAATGCACTAAATCCTCCAGTTAAAAGACTAGCTAAGTCCTGTAATTTTCAAGAGACACACCTAAAACATAAAACTTAGAAAGGTTGATTATAAAGGCACAAAATGATACATGAAGACAAAACAAACCAAAATGAAGCTAATGTAGCTTTAGAAATGTTAGTTCAGACTTTAAAACAAAATGCATTACTATAGAAATTACCCCATAATAGTAAAAACTTCAATTCACCGAAAAGATACAATAATTCTAAAATTGTATAGTTAGTAGTGAAAAATTTTAAGACAACAAATTTGAAAAGTTAGTGGAATAGTTGAACTCCTAGAAAATATGCATTATCGAAACTTAAGAAAAAAAAAGAAAATCTAAAATTCCCTATATTGATAAAGAGGATAAATTGATAATGAAAAATCTTCTCACTAACAATAAACAACAGTCCCATAGAGTTTGCAGGTGAGTTTCCACCTGTGAAGGACCCGATATTCCAATCTTATAGAAATGCTTTCAGAAAATAGGAAAAGAAGGTTTACTCTAGCTCACTTTATGAAGCAAAGATTACTCTTGTTACTAAGACTCAACAAGAGCAACACAAGAAAGGAAAATTGCAGGCCATTCTCATTCATGAAATAGATTCAAGAAAATGTTAAAGCATAGGCAGACAAAACTCAAATATAATTTTTTTTCTTGAAATATAAGATTGATTCAATATTAGAACATTAATTCATTCCTCATGTTAACAGATTAATGGAGGAAAATTATGTGATCCTCTTGAATAAATGGATAAAAAGAATTTGATAAAAGCCATTGTCTATGGAAAAAGTTCTCAACAAACGAGGAATAGATTCTTTAGCCTAATACAGTGTGCCTGCAATGCTTTGGTGCAAAAATAATGATGAAGCATTAAGTATATTTCCTCTAAAATTGAGAACAAGATAAAAATGTTTTCTGCCAACACTATCAATGTATTTGTAGTCCTAGCCAATGATATAGTATAAGAAAACAAAATAAAAGGTATAAGATTTGGAAAGAAAAACAGAACGATACTTATTCAGAGATGATATCATTAATTTTATAGAAAGCCAACGGAATCTACAAATGAGTTATTAGTAAGAATGTTTGCCAGATATAATTTTAAAGTAAATTTCATTTCTATGTGCTAGCAATAAACAGTAAGTTTTATTTTTAAAAAATGATCCGTTTTACCTCAGCAGCTAAAATGGACTGCTTTTGTAGGGGATAAATCTAATGAAAAATATGCAGAGCCTTTATGAAAAATGCTAACACTTTGTGAAACATATTAAAAACGACTTAAATAAATTGAAATTATTAAAGTAAATGTTTAATGTGTAGTGTGATAATATTGTAATGATGTTACTTCTGCCCAATAGGGTTTTCTGGAACCTGACAAGCTGACTTTAAAATTTATAGAAGAGTAAAGGGCCAAGAACCCCTGAAGAGAAAAAACAAGGCGGGGGTGTGGTGGGGATCTTGCCGAATGAAACATTGATCCTTATGATGGAAGAGAGGGATTTGATCAGTGTGGTATTGGCCACGGGGTAGACAAATGTACCCACAGGACAGAACAGAGAGCCCAGGAGCAGCCCTGACATGTACAGAAATGATCTACAGCAGAGCTGGTATTACTGATTCATGAGGAAAGGAAGGACTGCTCCACATTGTTCTGGGGGGAAAAGCGAAATTGAATCCCTTTTCACATCATACACAAAATTCAATTCCAGTTTTTCCAAAAGCAAAATACAGAAGACCAAAATTTAAAAAAAATATAAAACTTTATTTTTAAGATAATTATAGATTTTCATGCAGGTGTAAGAAATAGTACAGGGATCCCAGGTACCCTTTACCCAGGTCCTCAATGTTAACATCTTGCCAAACTATCTTGCATCGCAACAACCAGGGTAGTAACATTGATGCAGTCAAGATACTGACAGCTCCATCACAAAATCCTTCCTGTTGCCCTTTAAAGCTATACAACTGCCATCTTTCCTGAACCCTCTACCTCGTATCTTTGTTTGTTTCTGGAATTTCATCCCTTCAAGAATGCTGTGTGAATGGAATCAATCATACACTATGCAATATTCAGGGATTGGCTTTTTACACTCAGCACAATTCCTTTTTTTTTTTTTAAGAGTTATTTATTTTTTTTAGAGAGAGAGAGAGAGAGAGAGTGAGCATGAGCTGGGGAAGTGGCAGAGAGAGAGAAAGGGAGAAGCAGGCTCCCCAGTGAGCAGGGAGCCTGACGCGGGACTCAATCCCAGAACCCTGAGATCATGACCTAAGCCGCAGGCAGACACTTAACTGACTGAGCCACCCAGGTGCCCCTCGGCACAATTCCCTCAAGATTCATCCAGGCTGTTATGTGAATCAGTAGCTTGTTCCTTTTTATTGCCTAGGAGTATTCCATGCTATGGCTGTCCTGCAGTTGGCTATATGACCCACTGGTTGAAGGACATCTGAGTTGCTCTCCATGCTGGGCTATTACAAATAAAGATGCTATGAACATTCATGTGCAGATTTTTGTATGAACATAACTTTTCATTTATCTGGGATTAAGGCTCAGGAGTGCAGTGGCTGGGTTATATGCAACTGTAAGTTTGTTGTTGTTGTTGTTGTTGTTGTTTTAAGAAACTGCCAAAGTGCTTTCTAAAGCGGCTGTACCATTTGACATTCTCCCCAGAAACGTGTGAGTGAGCTCTTTTCTGTTCGCTAATATTTTTAAAACTTTCGTCGTTGGTATCGTGCCCTTATGCTTTTAGTTTACATCTCTTTCACGGTTAATGATATCGAGCATTTTCTCATGTGCTTATTTGCCATCTGTATATCTTCTTTGGTGAAATGTCTGTTTATTTCTTTGCCTATTTTCTAATTGATTTTTTTTTTTACTGTTATGAGAGTGATACACACACACACGATACTAGTCCTTTGTCAGATACATTGCTTGCAAATATTTCTCCCATTTTGTAGCTTTTTTTCCATCCCTCTAACATGATCTTTGCTGAGCAATATTGAAGATTTTTCCTAAGATTTTAGAGCTTTAAATTCTACGTTGAAGTCCATGATCCATTTAAGTTAATTTTTATATAAGGAATGAGATTTTAGGTTGAGATTTTTCTTTTTTCTTCTGATTGTTCCAGTACCATTTGTTTAAGAGGCTGTCCTTCCTTCGTTGCATTTGCAACTTTTCCAGAATTATTTGGGCATATTTTGTGTGGATATTTTTTTGAGTTCCTTATTCTATTCCATTACAGTACTCTCTAAGTACCTATATGATATATAGCATCTATCTTGTATACCTTAATATCAGGTAGACTGATTCTCTTTCATTTTATTCTTATTTTGAAGATTGTTTATTCTAAGGTCTATGTCTTTCCATATAAATTTTAGTATAAGCTTTTTTACATCTACAAAAAAACTCTGCTGGGATTTTGGTAAGAATTGCATTAAACCCATAGATAAATTTGGGGAAAATTGGCATCTTTACTATGTTGAGTCTTCAAATCGGAGAACATTGTGCAGTTCTCCATTTATTTAGTGGCTTTGATTTCTCTCATCAGCATTTTGTAATTTCCATCATCCAGGGTCTATACCTGTTTTATTAAGATGGTATCTAAGCATTTCATTTATTTTTAGCAATTGTTAATAGCATTGTGTTTTTCATTTTGGTTTCCTCATGTTTGTTATTGGCATACAGAAATGTGTTTGGTTAGTAAGGAGGGCACATATTGCGTGGTGCACTGGGTGTTATATGCAACTAATGAATCATCGAACTTTACATCAGAAACCAGGGATGTACTGTATGGTGACTAACATAATATAATAAAAAAAAACATTAAAAAATAATAAAATAAATAAATAAATAAATGTGTTTGGTGTGTGTGTGTTGATCTTGTGTCCTGGGACCTCATTTATTTATTTATTTTTAAAGATTTTATTTATTTATTTATTTGACAGAGATAGAGACAGCCAGTGAGAGAGGGAACACAAGCAGGGGGAGTGGGAGAGGAAGAAGCAGGCTCATAGTGGAGGAGCCTGATGTGGGCCTGAGCCGAAGGCAGACGCTTAACAACTGTGCCACCCAGGCGCCCCTGGGACCTCATTTATTAATTCCAAAAGTATTTTTGTATATTCGTTGGGATTTCTATGTGGATCATCATGGCATCTGTGTGATTTCTTCCTTTTATTAATTTCTTTTTTTATTTCTCCCTTGTACATTTACTTGTTTATTCTTTTTCCCCTTACAATCTGCATGCCTTAAGCAGAGTATGCCTTTTTTCTGGATTTATTTTCATGGCTAGAACTTCTAGTAATATGTTGAATGAGAGTGGTGACAGCAGACATCCTTGCCTTGTTCTCAGTATTAGAGCAAAGCTTTCAGTTTCTTACCATTAAATATGATGTTATCTTTAGGGGTTTTGCAGACAATCTTAATCAAGCTAAGGTCGTTCCTCTCAATCCTTGACTTGCTGTGAGCTTTTATTATAAATAGGCCAATGTTTTAAAATTTTAATTGGAAAATTTAGGAGACTATCTGTGTCATCTAGAGTAGGGAAGAATTTTTTAAATATGTCATAAAGGATACAGAACATAAAGGGAAAATTCAATAAATTTCAGAATGCTGAAATTAAAAACTTCTGTTCATCAGAACGCCACAAAATGAGTGAGAAATAAAGCCATAATATTTTCAATTTATATTCCAGTGAAGGATTCATAACCAGAATACATAAAGAACTCATGAACCAGTAAGAAAAGATAATTAAGCAAATAGAAGAAATGCAAATGACTTGAACAGACATTTCATTGAAGGGGAAATAAAAAGCAGGGAAAATATATTCAATCTCATTAGTAATCAAGGAAATGCAAGTTAAAGCTTCAGTAAGATACCATCACAAAGTGATTAGATTGGAAAACCCTTAAAAGTCTGATAATATCAAGTTTTGCTACCATTATAAAATAACTGAAAATAATATTCACTACTGATGGGAATGCTATTACCTAATATTAAAGATACACGTACCTGGTGTCTAAGCAGGTGCCCTAGAGTCACTGCTGCATGAAGAGACGTTTAGTATGACAGCAGTGTTTATTGTAGTAAAATAACTGTGGAAACAATGTAAGAGCAGAGTGAATTAATAAATTATGATATATCTATATAACGGCATAATTTACATTAGTGGCCATAACTGGCCCATGGCCACATACTTCAAAATGGAGAAGTCTCAAAAACAATGTGAAAGAGAAAAAGCAAACCAGAGAAGAATACATACACATGATTTCATTGATATAAATCTTATAAATGGGTGAAAACAGGCACTGAATTCTTAGAGATATAAACATATAGGATACAAGGATGAGAAACAGGAAGGAAATAATAAAAAAAATTCCAGGAGAGTGATTATTTGGAGATAGAAGAGGGAGAAATTGGGGCAGTCTTGGGGCTGTGAACACTTGGGTAATGTTCTTAAGTTTTTGTGTGTACTCATTAAACCATACGTACATGTTAGAATAGCTCTTTGAAGGACTGATTTTCGTGTTTTTTTGTTAGAAAAAGGAGGGAAAAGCCTGTGTCATATGCATTAGCTCCAGAGTAAGTTTATTTATAGCAATTGTTTCAAAACAAATAAGAAAAACAAAAATGTCAGCACTTAAATCTGCTCTCCATGATCTAAATAAAGTTAGGAGTTTACTTGTTCATTTTTTTTCATGAATTATGTGTTATGTTTGCATTTTTTTTTTGTTTTGTTTTTGGGAGAGTTGAATTGACTTTTATCATATTAGTTGTATGTTAGGCCTTCCGTTATGTAAGTGTTCCAATATGAGTCCACAGCTGTTCTCCTATCAAGCTACAAGAATGACTGAGTGATAAAGGACAATGCAATAAATGACATCACTGGAATGCTTTGTTGCTTTCTAAGATATTACTGCATGTTTTGGAAATGGTTTTCTGAGTTTTCCCAATGAGGACGAATGCTAGGATTGTTTTCTTCAAGTGTGGTAGATGCACTTCACACGTATGATGCGCGTGCCCATTGTCTCCTCTGAATTCCTGCGTCCCCCTTTCTGGCTTTCCTTTGCTCTTGATGACCATGGTCCTCGTGGAGCTTCTCAGCTTGGCCTCTGCAATGTTTTCAGATGTGTGCACTTTATCTAGGGGAGATTCCAGATACTTGGAAAGCTTTAGGAAACTGAGGGACTTGCAGCAAGTCAACACTGGAACTTGATAACTAAGTTCCTACAAATGAATATATTTTGGGAAGCCAGTAAAACATTTTTGTGTCTAGAGAAATCTAGGGATTTATTAAAAGCTTAAAAGAGACAACACCCTCCAATCCTGCCTCCCCCCCATTAAGTAATGAAACCAAAGGAACCACTTGCTATGTAGTTAATTCAATTTAATTAAATAAGTAAATAAATGAATAAATAAATGTAGTTCAATAAACCCAATGAAATATTATTTAGCATCTATCAGATAGTGCCAGATAATATTCAAGGCCCTGGGAATAGAGCAGAGAACTAAACAGATATTTTTAAGTCCAGTGGATCCCATTTAATTCAAAAATCTCGCTTATAGGACTGTAAACTTCAAGGTCAATGTCAAGGACCTTGCTTGTTCTGTGACCTAGTTTTGCCCCAGCACTTAATAATGCCTGGCACATGAATATGCATTTAATGCTTATTATTGATTGTTAATCATTATTGTTCATATGTTTAATATATGTTTGTCACATGAATGAATGTACCCTAAAGCCCTACAGCTTACCCTTGGTGGAGCCAGAATTTGAAACCAGTCTACTGATAATGATAATTAGTTGCCATTAATTTTGAGTTTACTCTGTCCAAGGTGCCGTGCTCGCCGTTTTATATACTTAATCCTTACAAACTCCTTAGAAAGAGGTATTATTGCTACTTTTTACTGAGGAGGGCTCTGAGCCTCAGAGTACTTAAGTGCCTTGCCCAAGGTCACCTGCCGGGTCTGTCCTCTTCAAATTCTGAAGTCCCTCCTCTTTTCACAGCCTTTGTGTCTGTGGTAGCCTTGGCTCCCTACAAGGGAGCAGTTCAGTTTATTAACTAATTGGGCTACATGATGCCAAGCAATCCGTTTGGCTGATTTTCTTTCCCCAGTGAATTGACTAATTTGTTTTACAGAATTGACCACATCAGCTAGTTATTTTAATGGTAAATTAAATTATGCTTTTTTTTTTTCTTTTACTGAGTCCCCAACTGGCTAAGAGGTTAGGGTCAGACACACCTTAATTATAATCTGAAGTCAACCATTTATTAACTGTGAACCTTGGGCAAGTTCTCAACCTCTTTAGGCTTCCATCACGTTATCAGTAGAAATGCAGATGAGGTAATTCCTATGTAGTTAATGAGAGGACTGGATGGAGACAACTTTTTCCCTTCTAACACAATGCCTAACCCTTAAGGAGTTTTGTTGGGCAATAACTGCTGGTATTATATTTATCCTTGCAATTGCTAACCTAATGTTTTATTTCGATACTATCTTTGTGCTATGCCTTTTACTGAACTCCTTGACCTACAAGGTTGACAAAGTTCCTTACTTGTTACTTACTGGATTTTGCTCCTTCATGTGGAGCTTAAACTGCTGTAAAAATTGGCTCAGGTCTCTTATTCCCAACCCTCCCTTCTAATTACAGGCACTTTGAATGCAAGTTCATTCATCTTTTTCCTGCCAGCCCCTTCCTATCGTCTAGTATATAGGTGCTCTGTGATGTCTGACTATGGAATAAATAGGTCGTGTCTCTATTCATAGTTATGGATAGGTCAGTTCTCTGTTGTGCAACATGGTTAATGTCGTTGGTGGTATTACATTGATTTTTAATACGGACTTTACACATACCATTTGTTTGTGTCACTTAATGCCAGCAGCCTGTCTCTTTTCCTTTGTATATGCTTTGCTACTTCTACTCTTGATCCAGAGCTCTTGCTTTCCTTAGAGATTTGTACCACCTATAGAGTGGGTATCGATTTTTTATTTTTTACCTTTCTTTTCTTGTTAGTGCTGTATTACACACTTGGTCTGCCATTCCTGCCATAGGACTTTATCAAAAGACTTTCCTACTTTCACTTAAACTTTTATTTCCCACATCACTTTAAGGTATACATTTTACTCTTCTCCCCACCCCCCCCATCATTAATACATTACCATTTGACACTGTCATTAGGCTGTCAATCTGTGAAACTCTTGAAGAAGAAAGAAAGACCTTATTTTAAATCGGCCTGATACTTTGCTAAAGAGGTTGGTGCACTTTCTACAGTTCTATTCTTGTCAGGAATAGGCTTTTGAAATTATAAGGAGAAGAAATGAAATTTAGAAGAGCTACCCCAGCATAAGAGATCTAAGGAGAATAAGATGAGGAAAAGAAGGACAAAATCCACTACAAAGTTCTAGGGAAGGTTCCTTGCCTCATTTAAAAATAACTAAATGTGTACCCCAAATGCCTCAAATGGCCAGGCTGAGGGTTCCAGGCATGACATTGCCTTAAGAGAAAATGGTATGGGAGGTCCCTAGAGGTGAGGCCCCGTTCCATTGTTAGGGGTCAGAGAGTGAAACACTTTCAATCTGAATTTCTAGGTTAAGGTAACAGAGCTTGGGGTGTTGAGCCCGGGTGAGAAAAGGAACGGGGAACATTTAGTAACCATTCCCCAGGAAATGCTATACAAATGTTGGTGAGCGCCAGGTCCTCCGTTTCCAATGAAGTTCGGGTGAGACAATACGCTTGAAGTGCAGCAGGAGAGATTTATGCTAAAATTCAGACAGACTGCCTGGGTTCTGAGATTCTCGAATATGTTACTAAGCAGAGCAGGACTCGGCCCACAAACAAGGCTGGAGAGTTTTCCAAGATTCCGAGTCATTAGGCAGGGTTTCCAGGGACAGCAGAGCTACGGCTGCAATTGTTCCCCAAGATAATCTGACCTGATTCACGAAGAAAGCCTATGGAATTGTATTGACTTCAGATTTTACGTAAAAAGGTGGGTGGTGACCAAGCAGGGGAATAAGTCCGGGCTTTCTGAAGATGGGGCGCAGGCCAGGGCATTTATTTCATGATTGTACAAATGCTATAGCAAATGAAAAACTGCAGTGAACTTCCTGTGCCAAGCATGAGAACAATTTATATTTCTGCTTGAAACTGAATGATTTTTGATACAAGGGAAGTGGGGAGGCTAGATTAAAAAGTTTCATATTGGGAAGATCATATACAGACAGTAATGAGGGTAGGGCCGAAGGAAGTACGTTCTGTAAGCGGCTTCCCTGAAAAACTTCAATCAGCTGTGAGCTTTTGCTTCACAAAACTTTGACATATGTCCCTTGACCTTTACCAACTACCCTTTCACGTTTGACACTTAACGCTTCCTCCACGATTAAAATTCAGCGTTAATTAATTTCAACAGTATCAGTTAAGTTATATTTAGCTAAGAACACTCACTTTTGTCTTTTGTGAGTAGCACTGCAGTGTTATTACAAAGAGGTAGTCAGGAGGGCAACAGATACGAGAAGAGAAGAATGATTCAGTGTGCAGATAATTGTTTCGAGTGAAATTTAGCTTGGTATTTTTGTTCCTGTCCTCAGTAGAACTGAGATTTAGCACCTCGCCTTGGCATTTAGCCCCCACCCCCACATAGGAGGAGGCTGTGCTGGGCGGGTGCTGAGAACGAGCCACACCAGAGTTAAATTATAGCTCAGTTCTAACACTGGCAAGAATTTTCTCTGGCCAGCTCTTGGGTGCAAAGCTGGTGATTCCAAAAGAGAGGGAAGGCATCCCTAGAAAGGATCTCCATATGGTGTGGCATCACCCTCGCTGAGGGGGGTTGACATGGTTGTTTAAAGAGCATCACCCCAAAGGTGGTGACCGTTCCCAAAGAAAACAGTGGTGCCCCGGAATATTGAGACAAAGCAGGGTTATACTTCTAACCTTAAAATGTCACCTGGGAGGTGGTCTTATTGGCTTATTCCATAACGTGACCAGAAAGCTCACTGGAAATGGATAGAGCCCAAGAAATTTGACCTCTTTCCCTGGGTTTTCCAAGTGAGAATATATTTTTATTAGTTTATGTATTCCATGCTCTTTTAACTCTGTGTGAAAAGACTAGGGCAAGGGTATGGATATGCAAATCTGGTTTTTACCTGAAGCTCAAAATGCTGCAGAATCATTACAACTGCTGCTCTTTGGGACATCAGCATGGAATCCTGGTCCGTAAGTTTACTGTGCCGCTGAAACACTTCCGCCCTCTGGATCCCTGTGCAGAACAGGAAGAGGAAAGCTCTCCATTTGGTAGGCAGTACAGGTGAAGTAAAGTCATAGGTATGTTGCCCGTATATGTCTCACTGAACATTTAGTAATAGTAATAGTAAATTGAATTTTGGCTTCTTTGAGACAGTATACCCAGGTAGCCTCCAGTTGTTAAAAAACAAAGGAAAACAACTTTGTAGCATTTTCATTTGTATTTGACCAAATGTTTTGCCTTCCATAATTCAAATTTTAGGTTCTAGAATCCAGTTCCATGCCCTCGTCTCATCCTCTACCTATAGATGGAGGACTCTTAATCCCTGGCAGATTGTGTGTTCCTACCAACCCCATAGGAAAAATGAAAAATAAAAGGATTTAGGTATCTCTGTTCCAGTAGTGAAGCAATTCAACATCAAGTCACATTTCTGCTACTCGGGTCCTGATAGAATGTCCTTGTCCTAGTAACTGGTCTTGAGTCTTAACCCTGAGGTGAAGTCTACTTTGTGCTCCTGATGGGACACCAAATACCTTGGTCCCAGTGCATGGGAACCTAAGCAGCCGTCTCGGATGGGGTCTCTGTTGTTGTTGTTGTTTTCTTCAGTTTTCTCCTTGCCAGCTCCCCACCGACTCCTCATTCTGAGATCTAGTCTGATAATTATGGTCTTGTTACCACAGAAAACATGTCAGGTTTCAATCTCCTGCTCAAGCCTCTGAAATGAGTCCACTCTGGGCTCTAGGCTCTGCTTATTGCTGGTCACAGCAGCCCTGAATCTGTCCACTTCCAGCAGTCCCTGGGCCTTCTAGTTACTCTGATTCACCTTTCAAACTGGACGGACTCCCCACACCTTCCACTGAATAAATTGCCGGGAACACATGTACCCGTGGGCTGCTGTGTTCCAGATCCTGGTTCTTCTCCCATTCTGTCCTTCTGCAGTTGACTTTGGCCATGTCCTGCAATGAGGTAATGCAGGAAGAGGCGAAGCTTTAGAATTTAGAAGATCAAACATAGATGAAAGGGGGGAAGTCATACCTTATATTTAAGAGCAAATAACATTTTTAAGAGTGGGAAGACTTTATAAAAAAATGTAGTTTGCTAGTCCTGGAACCTTCTAATTCTTTTTGGCTTCACTTGGTTTAATAGAAGATGGAAATATTTTTCTTTAAAATATTTACTTCCAAATTAAAATTCCAAACATCTCTGTGTTTTGCAGTATCTTTTTCTCAGTGGTTGAATAGGTGGCTTTTTGAATTCCTTGAGATTAAATAGTTCTATTTTGTAACTTATTTTCCTGTCTGTTTTTTACATTTAAAGGTGTTACACAATGGCCTCATTATGGAGATGAAGCATCCGACCGTGGGGAAGATATCAGTGCCAGGTTTGAAGATTTTTGTCATTTTCCTTACTCCCTTCCTTCTTGAGTTGTTCCCTGTGCAGATCACTGCAGGTAGTTGGTGAGTCCCCCAAACAGTTTGTAGAGACGTTATCCTACTTCTTCATTTGGATAAAAGAGAAACCCTAGGATCACACCCATGAGCACATATGCTGAGGCTACATGTAGAATGTATGTCAGCTTGAACGAACGTCCGATTGCCTTGGTGACCCAAAATGCTTCTATTATCTGACTCCACTTCGTGTAATCATGTGCTCGCAGACATACAAAATATTTGCCAAAGAGAGATAACCATAGATATGGTGCCTGTTATGAAATGATACGCAACCCATACGCGAATGAGAACAGAAGCCAGGCACCATGGCGGTGGTGTCTGGGACCGCTACTGACTACTCAGGCTGGGGCATTTTCCTTTTATACTATGGTTGACAGCCCGGGTCTCAGCTTTGTAGACAAGGAAACTAAATGTTTTCACTTCACTCAGAATACATTGAATTTTTCTAACTTGACTCATACCAAATAAACTCACTAAGACATTTTGGTCTAAGCCGAAATGCCAACTTTTTCACTTCTGGGAGAGTTCTCTTTCTGGAAGCCAGAAGCCTCGTGCCTACTCTGACAGCATCCAAAGTGTCGTGAGAGCTCATGACCAACCTACCACTCCCCACAGACTTCACTTCTCTAATGATCATAATGTTACCATTCCTCAGATCTGTTGTCTCTGCCCGGGGCACTACTGGGAAAACACGCCACATTCTTGTTCATCGGGTCCCTATTTCCTAGACTATACATAAACCAGACACTTATCTCTGTCTCTTCTTCTGACAAAGGGTGATGAAATTAGTTAGGATTTTGGTCATTGTTTACTTGAAACTATATACTGGTTACCATGCTTGAAATTTGGGCATTCCCAAAAGCCCTCACTCACCTCAGACAAACAGCATAGAGCATTTATTTCTCTAGGTACTGGATCACATTAATTGAGTAATTGCTATTGTTAAGTTCATTCTAATTTTAAGATTCAGGATCAGCTTCATAACAATGTCCCAGAACAGATCAGATCGTGGCCCTTGCTGCGAAAAGAATAAGAAGAGGGAAGTACGATGAATAAAGCAAGTTGAAAGAGAAAATTCTGATGTGCAGGGGTATAAGGAACACCATACTATGAATTAAGGAGGGTAACTAAGAGAGAGAGGACGTGTGAGCATGTCAGAGACTGGGACCGTGTATTAACAGGGAACTATTGTACAGCGTAGGCAAGTGGTAGTGAAAAAAAGGCCTATTGATAAAAGCTAAGAAAGTCACATATTCATTCATATGATTGAGGATATACCATGTACAATGCTTTGGTCCTGGGAATGCAAAAATAATGGAGCTCATACTCAATGGAAAGTCAAATAATAAAAGTAGCTAGCGAATGCCCCTATAAATGTAAGTCATGGTGAGGGCAAAGAAGAAGACACAACTGATGTATTGTCACGGAGAATAATGGAGGCAGATGGGACCTATATTAGTTTGAGTGATCAGAGAAAGCCTGGTGACTTATCAATGGAAAACTGGAGGATAGTAAGAAGTTGACATGTGAAGAGGAGGGGAGGAGTGTTCCAAGCAGAGGCACCAGCATGTGAGAAGACTCTGAGGCAGAGAAGAGCTGGGTGTGTTTTAAGCCAATATGGCAGGTAAGGTAAGGGGCAGGAGATCAGACTGCAGAGGGGCAGCGCCTGGAGACCCCACCACATGTGGTTTTACTCGAATTTGATGCAGGGGAGTGAAATGGCATAATTTATAACTTAACGCAGGGATTCACATAAGGAAGTTGTGACGGGAGTTGAGGTGATTATATCTTAAGTTAGGGTTCATGGCAATAGTGATGAAGGGATGGCAGTGGCCAAAACAAAACATCTAAGCACAGTGTTTTCCGTGTGAGGAGGTATTAAAAAACATTTTATCTAGTGGTTTTTAATTTTACTTTTTAAGCAGGGGAACTGAGTTTCCAAGTGAAATCTCAATATTCTCCATACCTAAGACAGATTAAAGCAGAGTTTTGCTGGTGGACAGGTTAGTGCTCCAGCTGTTTAGAGTTCCACCTCTGCTTCTGTCCTGCTGTCTCCTCCAAACACCTGCTTGGAACCATGGGACCCAAAGAACATTCAAGAACCACTGGTGTGATTTAAGTCTACAAGTTTATAGATGAGGTCACAGTCATTAATATCCCCCACACATGAGAGGAAAGGGTAAACATTTGGAACTTAATACAATTGTTGGTATAGTAAGGAGAAAAGTGAGTCAGCGGCCAACCTAGAAGGAACTCATTGGATGTAACACTCTCTAGATCAATCTGATGTGAATTTGACGACTTTCCTGGTAAATGAGTGACCAATCAGTCTCGGGAAGAGAGAAATATTTTTTCAGATTCCTAAGGGAAAAGCAGACTCTTTTTCTCATTTTAATGTATAAGTGATCACTTAGCTATTGTCAGAATAATGCTGTGTAACAACCGCAGAATCTCAGTGCCATTCAAACAGAGCCGTTTATTCATTCCATGCACGTACAGCAGGTAGAGGATAGTCAACCAAGGCCGGACTTGCCTGGATGGCTTTGCTTCGAGGTGCAGGTCTGGCTGCGCCTGTGAGATGGACCCAGCTCTGCCCCATGTGTCGCTCACGTTCTTCTTGTGGCAATGGCAAAAGAGCAAGGAGGCGAACAGAAACCACCACGCATAACTAACAGACCCTTCTGTCCACATTCCACTGGCCAAAGCAGTTTTAGGCTGTGTCCCAAGGAGTGGAGAAATCTTTCTCTCTTTTAAAATAAATAGCAAAACTATATGGTGAAAGCGTGGACACAGGAGGGTCAAATACCTGCGACCGTAAATTCAGTTTACCACAGTAAAATTCTCAGATCTACAGTTGTCTCTTTGTTATCTGTTTTTTTTTGTCTTTATTTCCCTTTGGGAAATTCTGTTTTTGTTTATTTAATTTCTATTGAGCGTAGGCTTTTGGTGTATCTACTTTATTGACTTACCTTATATTCCTTTTATAGAATTGTCAATAAAGGAAGTCTCAGATTTCAGGTGACATGGATATGTTTAGGTTATTTTTGGAATTAGCATCTGAGTGTCTTTTGAGAGCTGCTGGCACAGTGGGCTCTCCAGGAAAGGGGAGAGAGAATTCTGCTTATGGACATCAATAAATTGCTATTGTGTCTCCTAATTCCCTGTGTCCTGTTGAGAGGTCACTCACATATTAAATGCAGAGGGGATTTATCAGTAAATAATTAATTTTTTTCCTATGGATTTCCCCTCTCACTGATTGTATTTACCTATGATGGTTCTGCCTTTCTTTGTAAGGGATGTCTCCATTGGAGACCTTATGAATGTTGTAGAAATGACTGATTCTCCCACAATGCCTCAATGAGGTGAATCTGCTAAAACAGGAAACCCAGAGTGGAGTTAAAAGTGATACTTTGCTACATTGTGCTCCAGTTAGCTAGTGGAGACATATTTTTGAATTCATTAAATGCAGTTCTATATATATGTGTATATACACACACACATATATATATCTACATCTTTACATTTACAGTAAAAATCCTTGTTAATGTTACTTAAAACTACTTATTTCTATTTCCTTCATTATTAATGAACTTCTTGTGACCTTTACTGACTTTTCCATACATTGCACTGATTTGCCTGAAGGCTTTTCTGTCTTAGTCATTTCTAGAAGCTTGTCTCTTGAAGAACAGCAATAATTCTTATACAACATTTATTGCACCGTTTTCAGAGATGTGTAAAATCCACACCATTCCCTCAGATTCTCAGTTTAGAGCTCCCACATAGGAGACTGCTAATTGATTCATACCTTAAAACTACTGGTCAATCAATGTTTAATATACGTTGAACAGGGATGGGAAATTATTAACCTCTTCAAAATTCCTTTTGGCCACTAAAATAATTATTATAAATACTTAATATATTGTTCCAATATTTATGATCATTACCGATATTAAAGTGAGTAATATGACCTAAACTGTTTGCTTTATTAATTTATATCTATTGTTAACACCCTCCCTTTTCCTACTATTTCCTACCACCTCCCATCTATAGGAAGTAATTAAGGAAGAAATTTCATTTGTGTTTATGTCCTTGATAAAGCATGCAAACTAGTTAATGCTCATGAATTCTTTCTATGAGTTGTTGTTAGGGTAATACTATTGTTCTTTATTTCATATATTGTTCATTAAACTAGTCTCTCATTTCAACCTTAAAGCCTATTTGATAGTTAAAGGTGGAAAGAGACTAAGAAAAAGTAGTTATGAGTAGTGGGGGTGTAAATGAGAAAACGTACCATATCTCTTTTTGCCAGGCTTACATATTCTGGTGTTCCAAAGAGTCCCCAGGAGGGCAGCAGGCCACCATGAATTTACTGACAGAAGTATCAGCACAGTGAGCACAATGTACTAATTTGCTCATAATTAACTAATGTAACTTGAAGTATGGAGTTGAGTAGTAAGACCTCAAACACATAGCCTCAGCCGCTGTCTTCCCTATGCTAGATGGAGCTCTGGTAATGGAGCTGTGCCCACTCAGGCCCAGGCGCTCACGGGGCTACTCTTCACCAGGGAGGGCAGGGTGAACTGTAAATATGGGAAAGGGGATGAGCGTTTTCATGGAGAACCAGAAGAACAGCAGGGTGCTGGGAGAACACAGACCAGGGAGGCCTTACCCAAGGTGTGGCCTCAGGAAAGGCTTCCCTGAGAAGTGTTGTGTAAACAGACACTCCAGGAATGGCCAGCTGTCAGTTGGGCCAATGTGGTGTGAGCTGTGGGGGCAGCAAGGGGGCTGTATTGGCACGCCGGAGGAGCTGAGGAAGGGCTCACAGGGAGAAAGCGGGAGGGCCAGGCTTACAGTCAGTCACCCTGGAGAGGCAGGTGGAGGCCAGAAGAATAAGACCTAATATGGAGCTAATGACCAAACCGAAACCAAATCAACATGTAAAGGGGGTGTATGCTGAGCTCTCTGAGGTCCCTACTCCCTAGAGGAGAAGGTGCTTGGAAGAGGAGCTCGGGTAGGAGCCTCGACCTGGTTTGGCAGATGTTCTCACGGATGGCTTTTAGGTGTAATTTCTAAGATTCTGTGTAAAGCTCCTAGTGTCCTGACGTCTAAACTGTGAAAGTGACAGCAATTTGTGTTCATTCGTTACTAAGTTAAAAGGTATATTACCATTCCTACCACAACCTTTTGTCAACCAGAGATTGGCCACTATAGAAACATTGCTTTATTTGTGATTCTAGTGGAAAGATCTCACATTAGTTATATTGCAAAGGACTGCCAGTTTCCACTGAGCCATTCGCCATTCGCATCTTCTTCTTGTAATTCTGCTGCCCATTGGCCTACTAGCCAGAGAGGAACACGCTGTCCTTCCATGTACCCTGTAGGTGCCAAACCGCCTTGGTTTTGAGATCCAAACTTCAAAGGATGTCACTGAAATAGAGTTTGATGTGTAACTCTTAAGTTTCTCACCATAACCTTTTTCCAGCAACTTCCCTGTGAATGTGCATTGCCGTTGCCCATTCCGGCAGGACTCCTGGGAAGTATTTTCGCGGTGAGTGTGTCAGGGCTGTGAAAGGCAAGCCGTCTTCTGTGCATGTGAAATGAGTTGAAATGGAGTAACCCTTGCCTGCCGGGACCCTGATCTGTGTTTTTCAGCAAGCAGCTCTAAGTTCTTTCCAATAAAACTTTCATTCAGTCTTTTCCCCATAATATTTTAATATTCATATTTGGAATCTGCACACCATGTTTAGCTAGTGGGTGTTGGGTGCTGGGAGGAGTCGCTGCCGTGTGTAATGCAGCATAAACCAGCTTACTGGACGGTGGAGGTCTGGATTTGATGGTGAAGTTTTCAAAACTTGAATGTACTTCTTTATTGGATTACCTGAAAATATTTTTTTATTTCTGAATGTTTTGCAAGGCTTCTTATAATGATGAACATCTTTCTTTTGTAAGCTTCTGGAAGACAAAGATACTATCCCTTTAGGTCAAACCAGCACCCAGCTAAGTACCTCATTGACATTTTCTGGATGATGATTAGAATAAAAAACTGTTAGAGGAAAAAGAATTAAAAACATGATTTGTGACCATTTTAAGCAGCATGCATTTTTTACAAACAGACCGGTTACCTGTGGAAGTTATCTGAAAGAGATTTATTTTACTTCTTCAGTTTGTTTCCAGTTTGAAGTACATACATTATGTGGAGTGACCTCCTAGCCTCTCGTGCGGTTCCCAGTCTCCCTCTGCTAAGCCTTCTTGCTGCCCTGATGCTTTGAGCTCTTTTCTCCTTCAGATAGAAACTTAGTGTCTCTGAAATCACATATTCTCAAAGTGTAGTTAAATTTCTATAACCGTTAACAGCAATGGGGAAAGCTGTCACAGATCTCACCAGGGAGAAAGAAAAATTAAGAGGGACCAAAGTTTCAGCTTATATCCCTCCACAAAGTTAAAAAATGTTGGTCGTCCTAAGGAATTCTATGTAGAGCCAATCTGAGAGTGAAAGGTGAGATAAGTTGTTCCTTCCAGGTAGAAAAATCTTTCAGATGACAACAGGAAGAGTGTGTAAAGTTTTCACGTTGTGCGTAGTACTCAATCTATCTTCTAGAAAGAGCATACTCCTTCAGGGACCAGGGTAAGCTGTAAAGAGAGGAAAGAGATGAAAGCAAGGTTCTACAGTCTGTCAACAGAATGAGAGAAAGCTGGCAGGGAAATGAATTTTCAAATAGACCAGCCATGGTACTTCCCAAAGTCCTCCATTATGTTTAACTTTATTAAACCCTGAACCCATAGCAATGTACTGAGAGTTAAATAAATCAGTGTATTCCCAGATGATTTGACATTGAGTGCCTGCAGCCTTCTCTGGCAGTCCCGTTACAATGAGGCAGGGTCGTAGACATTGTTATCCTTTAGTGAGAAATGAATAGCACAGTGACTTCCCTTCCTAGGAGAGCAGGGAGGAAGCAGGGGAGGAGTGAATCGCATCTCCAGGAATGTCTTTCCATCAGGAACTGGAGAAGCCCTAAGAGCCAAGTTACTGTCGCTGATAGGACTTAGGGATCTCCATCAACTATGCTTATCTGTGCCATGAGGAAGAAATATTTCGTGAGAGCTGGGCTTTCATGCTCAGGGAATTCATGTTCCTGTTAGTTGGACCTGGGAAAGTGGCCAAGATCTCACTTGCTTCTCCTCAGCGTGTCCTCATCAATCTCGACACTAAGATAAGTGAAGCTAATAGACGAGAAACTCTTGTTGCAAGGCAGTCCGAAGTTATCAATAAAGTTCTGGGATGTGGCATTGTTTTTACTATTAGAAAGTGAGATGTGGCCGAAGAATTTTTCTGGGTGAATATCTCATCGGATTCATACGTTGCTTGAGGTGCTTTCTCTGATGTATCGCTGTGCGGAGTGATCCTTGAGGTGAGAGGTGTTTGAAATCATCTGAGATGACCACTGAATGTTGAACCAAATCTAGAAATCAGAGCAAACAAAATAAAAACCAAAACGAAAAGCCACAGGAAGAGTGGAAGTCTCACTGATGGTAAAGCATTTTTCTTATTTTATCCTAAAAGGTGGATAAGACACTTTCTGGGATCAGTGCTTGAGTCCTTGCTGTCTCAGCTGCAGCCAGCTTTCACTGGGCACCCACAAAAGTCTTTTTCTGGGTCAAATTTAAATACTGACTTTATGATAGGTCTTTAGAGAATAAATTAATTAAATGTAATTAGGCAAACTGGCTGGAGAAGTAAAATCAGATGTCACCTTAATAGCTAAGCACAAAAGGGTTAAAATGATCTTTTGGTTTGGACTTCCATGATATGGAGTTACTTACCTTGGATAATCAAGAGGTGACATTATTTTGCCTCCGAGTGGGCTTCAGCCACGAGTGAGTTGCTTGCCCTCATTTCTGGGTTTATTCATGGTTGGAGAGCTAGTCTTCTCTGGAAGAGGAATGGCTTTGCTCTCCTCTAACATTAGCAGGTAGAAACTCTTTGGTCCATGAAGAGATGGCAGGTGGGCTGAATCCCACGGGAAAATTGTTTTCTTTGAATATGCTTCCTTAGAGTGCCTCGGTGGTTTAGTTGGTTAAGTGTCTGACTCTTGCTTTCGGCTCAGGTCATGATCTCAGGGCCTCAGGGTCGGGAGACTGGGCCCTGCATGGGGCTCCACACTGGGCATGAAGCCTGCTTAAGATTCTCTCTCTCTCTCTCTCTCTTTCTCTCTCTCCCTTCCCCCCGACTCTGGACTCTCTCTCTCAAATAAATAAGTAAGTAAGTAAGTAAGTAAATAAATAAATAAATAAATAAATAAATAAATAAACTTCCTTAAGATGTCAAGATATATTCCTGCTAAGAAGAGTTAGCCAGAGGGACACCTGGGTGGCTCAGTTGGTTGTGTCTGCCTTCGGCTCAGGTCATGATCCCAGGGTCCTGGGATCAAGTCCTGCATTGGGCTCCTTGCTCAGCAGGGAGCCTGGTTCTCCCTCCACCTGCCACTCCCCCTGCTTGTGCTCTCTCTCTCTGACAAATACATAAATAATTTTTTTTTGAATCTTAAAAAAAACTCAGCCAGAGAAAATAACAGTGGAGTAAGCCATGTTTTTTGTTAAAAGGATTATAGTTTAATTTTTTTTAAAGATCTTATTTATTTATTTGACAGAGAGAGAGAGACAGCCAGCGAGAGAGGGAACACAAGCAGGGGGAGTGGGAGAGGAAGAAGCAGGCTCATAGCGGAGGAGCCCAACATGGGGCTCGATCCCATAACGCCAGGATCACGCCCTGAGCCGAAGGCAGAAGCTTAACTGCTGTGCCACCCAGGCGCCCCTATAGCTTAATTTTGACCAGGCTCACAGTGCTGTGTTGCTATTAATGGGAAGTGTTGGAGGTGAAGAAGTGGCAGTAAAGGGCTAAATAAGAACCGCCAGCTATCTTGACGCAACTGATAGGTCATGTTGCAATATCCCATTTATCCCATTACCTCCAAGCTATAAGGATTTTTTTTTAAAGATTTTATTTATTTATGTGACAGAGAGACAGCCAGTGAGAGAGGGAACACAGCGGGGGAGAGGGAGAGGAAGAGGCAGGCTCCCAGCCGAGGAGCCTGATGTGGGACTGGATCCCAGAACGCCAGGATCATGCCCTGAGCCAAAGGCAGACACTTAACGACTGCACTACCCAGGTGCCCCCCAAACTATAAGGATTTATTTGGCTTTGAGCTGGGTCTGTGGGTTCATTGCTTATCTCTTTCTCGGCAAGCGCGAATGCTGTCTCGTGTGTGTCAGTATGTGTCAGCTTCTATGGAACCGCATTTCCCTGTGGTTGTATCTCTATCTGCCATGGCATTAGCAGACAGTGTGTCTCTGGTTCATCCTCTGAGTAAGATGAGGACCCTGCGTGGAGGGGGAAGGAGTGAGGGACCTTGAAATGCTTCCCCAGCTTGTCCTCCATCAGAACATCAGGTGAGGCACCGCGGCCACGTGACTGTTGGAGTGGCTGGCCCATTTGTCTAACCCACTCAGAACCCTGTGTCTGTGCAAAGTGTTCCTGTGAACCCTGTTCTCCAATTTATTACAAGAAGCCACATGCTTTCAAACAATGAAGCAAAAGCCGAATTTTAATTAACTTAAAAATGCAATAAAAAGTTAAGATATTTTAAGGATTTGGGGAGCGTGTATGGTAAAGTACTGACAAACTAGGGAAGCACTATGGCATATAGATTTAAAGAATGTCCTCAGAAGCCCCCATAAACTCCTCAAAGACCCAACCTACCTACTCTTTGTGGCTGGTCTTTCAAGTCTGTATGTGACCTCAAGTAACTCACTTCGCCTTTTAGTGCCTTGTCTTCTCTCCCAATGGGATTGATCTTTGCATCCTTTCAATTTAAAGGAAAAATGCAGTTCACCGTACTACATGCAAATATGTGTTGTGAATAGATTTTAATGACCTCCTTGCTGTGGAACATTCAAATTTGAAATGAGGGAGTACAAGTGAACATCTGTCGAGTCCTTCTGTCTATATGGTGGATATATGAGCACTTTGTAGACAGTTTGTTTAATCTCAAGACCATTCAGTAAGCCATTCTTTATTATGTCCATTTTTACAGATGGGAAAATTGACACTCGCTGAGTGTCAGGGGGCCAATGGGAACCCACGTCTAGGTATCCCTGAACTCTGTCCTCTTTTCCCTGGTTACTACCGTCTCCTCAAGTTGAGCCAATCATGGAGTTTTTGCCTTAGAACTTTAGTCCCTAATCTGAAGGCCGCTTAATGCATCTTTAATGTTTCATTTAAAGAGCAGCTCAGCAATTTATTTTAAAAATGCTTAAATTTCAAGAATTTGAACTTTGATTGAGTCTCTTTCCTTTGGGGATTAAGTTTGGGGATTTTTTTTGTTTTTTGTTTTTTGTTTTTTACCAAGTCTATAATTATGTTTCTATGAAAGACTAAAAAGCCATTGGAAAATATATTGTTAGGCCATTTTGATATTCTCAAGAGCATGTAAATGTCAATGCACTAAAACATGTGGATTACATTTCCCTCGAGTTGTACTGTTTTCACACATTAGCAGAAAAGCAGTTCGAAAGGGGAAAAAAGAGAAATGTTTAGGATGCATATGCAGATTTCAATCATCAAAAGACCCAAGATGTTAAGCTGCCACCCAGACTTACCCAGATTTGCCATCTTTCCCGGGATCTGACCATAGCCCTGTGTGGGCAAATTTCCTCTTGCTCATGGGGGACCGATTTTGTTTTAAAGTTAGATCCCGATTCCCTTTGAGTAACACTAATTAAACTGCAAACAATGTGGTGTTGGTATGAGAAAGTTAGGATGATTTTTTGTTGTTGTTCCAGTGAGTGGTTGATACTATATCTAGAGGAAGAATTTAAACATTAACTATTGACAGATGCTGTCAGATACCTCTGACATGAAGTACCTAGAGTAGTTAAGTTCATAGAGACAGAAAGTGGAAGGGTGGTTGCCAGGAACCAGGAGACGGACAGTTGGGGAGTTCGTGTTTAATCGGTTCAAAGTCTCAGTTGAGGACGATGAAAAGTTCTGGAAATGGATGGTGGTAATGGCCGGACCACAGTGTGAACATCCTTAATGCCACAGAACTGTTCAGTAACATTTATGTTGCCAATACTTTGTCATGACAAAAATATGATTACTAAAACAATGTAGCTAACTTCTGAGCTGTTTTCCTGTGTCCATGTGGTGTATCTGTGCAGTGTGCGTGCGTACAGGACGTGGAGAGTGGAGTGCGTGTAGGTTCAGCCAGTGAGACCTGAGTTCAAAACCTGGCTCTACAGGTCACAGCTGGAGATAACAGACAGTCTTCCTCATCTGTCTCACTGAACTGTCTTATCTGTAATACAAAAATCAAACCCTTCGACTTACAATCATTAAATATTGACATGGGCCAAGGCTCAGCACATAGGCGTGAGTGGAAGCACATTGTAGATCATTAATAAACTCTGAGCAGTATCTGCAGTAGAAATGACTCTTGGGAGGACCTCAAACTAGCCACATTATTATCTGTCAAACATTAATGATGGAAATAATCACGGCTATTTCTCCAGGATATACAGTAACACAAATCATTCTTCTGCTTAACGAACGTTTATCTAGTATCTACTCTGGGCCAAGTGCAGGCTGACAAGGAACTCAGTCTAAGGGGGCATTTGACAGTGACCAATCAAATGACACGCAGTGGGGACAGGGAGGCCCGGGTCTGTCGCTGCCAGATGTGTGCGTTAAGCCAAAAACAGCCTCTTTAGTCGTCTTCCAGCTAGGAGCTCTCGGATAAGCATGTTGTGCATAGAGTCAGTGGAGACCATGCATCGTGAAAGCATCCTCCCCAAACAACATTGTTCCCTGACTGAACATATGGGTGAAAATAATAATTCAGGGGTCACAGATGAGAAAGTAACAGTTTGCTGAGGGGAAATTAGAGACGCCATGCAGCATTTCCAAAATAGACTCTGCAGACCCACGGTTTCTTGAAGTCCTAATAATCGTCCCACCGAGAAACGGCTCTTGTCAAACAACTTTGGAAAACCTATGTTAAACAAAGGCCAGTGAATGTCCTTTACCTTGATGTTTCTCAGAGCTGTTAACATTCTAAGATATGTTTGGAATCTCTAAGAGGGAGATACTGAATGCCATGTTTCCTTATGCTATTGGACAGGGGAACCCTTTTTTCCCCCAAAGCTCCTAGTGAGATCCCATGGAAAAGCATTCTGTGGGTCACCCCACTAGAAACATGTGTCCTTTGGAGCCGCATGGGACAGGTTGTAATGGTCCTTTACTGGAGAAATTGGCTAGTTTACACTAACAAAGGGAGGGGAAGCCAGATAAGAAAACTGACCATTCTCTGAGGGCTAGAATATTCTCTTATTTCTTAGCTCAAGGGACCAAGGGTCCTGAGGAATATTAGAAGGGTTTTTTTTTTCTTTCTTCCTTTTGTGAGGGTTGAACATCCAGAAACACTGGGCAGGAGAGGGTCAGCCAGGAGCAGAGCCATGGGGGTGTGAGGGTGGCCAGGGGGCTGTAGTGTGTGTGTGGGGGAGCACCTTCCCTCCAAGCTGGCTCAGCCCCCACCAGCGAGAGCCACATTCGGCAATGAAAGGCACTGGGCATGGATTGAGGGCAAAGCTGAAGTGCAGATCAGGAAGAGCTCACACGGTGATGCTCTTGCACTAGGAGCAGAAACTATCCTGGGATCGAAAGAAATCACTTAAGGAGAAACACTTTCTCTTCACTGCTCCTCGGTAAAGCTGCATTAGGAGAATTCTGCACAATTGTTCGTACGCTAGCTTGGAAAATGGAGTTGATTAAGTGGAAGGAAAATTTTTAAATGTGACAAAGATGATGAGGTGATTAAGGGGTAGAACTGAAGTGGCAAGATGTGGAGAACTGAAGATGTATGAGTGAGTAGCGATGACAGTGGGGTATATGATAGCTGCCTATAAATACCCAATTAATTGCCTAATGTGGCAAATGAGAAGAAACAGGCTTTAAGCACAAAAGGGAAGCTTGAATTGAAGTCTGTTAGGGAAACAGTATTTACCAGTAGGGGTGATTTGACTGCTATCTCACGGGAAGTTGGTGGAGTTTTCTGGAAAGAGGTTCAGGATGATACTTTTCTTTTTCTATCCTGGTGCCAACAAAGTTTCTTTCTTTAAGACGAATGCATACATATTTATGTTTCTTAGGAGCAGAAATTGAAGAATAGAGAAAAATATTTAATTGGCAGCCGGGTCTTATAAGCCAGGTCTCTCCTGGCCTCTAGACATGTTTTCCCTTAAGCAGAATTAGATAGTAATATTCTTGGTGGTAAGAATCCTAGGAAATTTCTGTATTGTGTTATACTGTGTGGGGAGATACAGCTTGTAATGCAAAGCACAATAAGAATCGTTCCTTTAGGGAACACCTGATAAAACTTGCCTACAGTGAGTATGATTATGTGTGAGGTGCTCTCCACAGATAGTCTCTATCATATCGACACTCTGAGGGAGTCATTAGTATCCCCATTTGACAGATGAGCAAACTGAGCCTCAGAGAAATTAAATAACCTGACCAAAGTCACACAACCAATAAATTACAGACCCAGGATTTGCCTTCAATTCTGAGTTACTCCAAAAAATCCCTGTCCTTTTATCGCGATGTTATGCTGCCTCCTGAAGGCATTTTTGACCATCGCTTTTATACGCTTTAGACCAATGGCTTCGTGTGTATGAAGCACTCGTGAGAGCGAAATGGGCTGCTCGTGTTTGAGAGCGCGTGGTCACGAAGAATGTTGCTCACACTCGGCGCAGACAATGCTATGGCGTGGCTGGCGCAAAGCGCTTGCACGGGGAATGAACTAGACGGGGCTGGAGGAGAGGACGGTTGGCTCCCGCTCCCCCAGCAATCAGAACTGGTGTGTGGAGCTCTGTCAGATCTCGAAAATGGCATCCAGATTTGATTATAACTTCTCTTTGTGGTCTTTGAAGATTTTTGTTATTTCTTCCCTTGCTTCATGGAGTTCAGATCTATTTTCACATAAACAGAAATGATTCCTCCTTTCTGAGCACTTCATTGTTGGTGGCATTGTGGAATGTCCCAGGAAGGGGAAATGGGGCCAATTAGAAAGGAGAAATTCCTCTTCGGCTTGCATGTTTATATGAAAATGCCAAAGCCACCAGCTGTTACAATAGAGGCCTCGGAAAGCCTTCTTTTCAACTGCCCTTCAGTGTGCACACAGCAGGGGGAGACCATTCCAGGAGACTCGGGTAGAAGCTGGAGAAAAGGCGCCCCCCAAAGTATCATCCTGCATTCCTGAGTTTTACAGGAACTTTAGGAAGTCTGCACTTTGATATACTTTTTATTGCCCACATCATAAGCATGGAAGTGACAACTCAAATTCTAACCCCTCTCTCAAATACCTCACCACTAAGGAGGGAGTGTTTTCCTTGAATAGAGGGAATGTAGATTGAAGGAAAACTAATTTCATATTCCTATTTATAGGACATTTGAGACCAACAGCCCCTCAGGGTGACCGTTCCCTCATTCACCTCTTTTCACCATCAGGACTGACTACTTATGTCTTTTACATCCGTGGAACACACTTCAAATCTCAGGAATTCGGTTGCATAGCAGGACCTTAGCAGAGATGATATATATCATCTTATTTGGCTGTCTTTATAATGCTTTCTTCTTTTCTTAAAAAAAAAAAAACCACATAAATTGTATATTAGTACTGATGGAAAAACCAGATCGGACAGGAAGGTTGAAAAAAAAAATAAGTTACTTAAACAATTCTGGAATCATTCAAGACAGTAGGGTGGAGTAGACTCTAGAAATAATATAATCCTAAAGGTTACCTTTTTTTTTTTTTTTTAATGAAGCTTCATTAAACTTGGCTGAGGCATCTTCCCTCCCTGTCAACACTCCTGATCAAGGTAACCCCAGTCCTGTTTCCTGCCTCTGCCACCTAGTGTCCAAGGAGAACCATTTATTTCCTGGACAGTAGCGGGACTGCAGCTGGGACACACCCAGCTCTACATGACAGGCCACGGCATGCTCTTTCCATGGAGAGAACTTCTCCCTGGCGGTGCTGGAGGCTCCTCTTTCTCTCCTACTACCACTTTAAGGGTCCTCTGTGTGTATGGTAGCTCAAGTTATCATCAGAATGGTGTTTCTCAGCTCCTTTGTCCCTATGTAGCCATGGGGTCCCCTCGGGCCTCAGAAAGCCCAAGTGACAGTTTCTTCCGGGCTTGGCATTTTAGATTCAGCAGTTCATTTGCAGTGAATTACAGATATTTTCCTTGCTGGTTTATTTTTCTGCATCTTAAATTGTGAAAATTTCCAGTAAGATAAGGAAGAGGGGAGAAAAAAAGAGGTATCACTTAAACACATTTGGTCTTAAATTAAAACTATAGGAATTCCAAACCAGAGGTTGCCATTCCAGTCGAAATACCAAGATATTTTCCGTGGAAACAGATTTTTTTCCTTCAAAAACAAAACAAAACGGAAACAAACTTTGCTGGAAGCATCTTCTTGGGCTCTTGCTTTCAGTCATCCCCAGACGCCCTGCCTGGGACCCAAAGTGTCCCATACAAATGTTGTTAGGGGCATGTTGTTTTAAAAAAGAAAACAAAAATTGTGTCCCTCCCTTGAAATAGAAAGTAACCAACTTACTTTCAGACCTTCATGTCATCCCTTTGAGTATTTGAGCCAAAGGAAAACTCAGAGAACCAGAGGTTTCCAAACCAATACAAAAAGCAATCATTTGTGTCCTTTGCCTTTATTTAAAAGGGCATAGGAGGTCACGACCAAGAAGACCAAAGGAAGGCAAGCCAAGGGGGAGAATGGAATTTATGGGTGAAAAATACGGAGTGAATACTCGTATTTGAACAGTTTTGAAATGGCCTAAATCTTCCCCTCTAGTCAACCAGCACAACTTCTCTGAACGCAGGAAGTCCTCCAACAAGATGGCAGCTTCCCGTGCGTTCCTTGAATATCACATCAGCCCCCTGCGTTTTTAGACATGGATATTATTTTCTTTGGACTGCTCTTTTTACCCCCATTAAGTTCTTCACTATACAAAAAGAAATATCAACATTTAACCTTTCGTGTAAGGTGGGAAAAGGAAAATGTTTATTTCAACTCTCTTCCGTTTGTTTTTGCAGTCCTGTGTGATTAGGTTGAAACTATGACCCCAAGAAAAGCATAGAAAGAAGCAATACAAATCGTCTGTACACAGATCCTGGAGTCAGTTCTGGAGTTACAAGAAAATTCAACTTTATATTTTTACATATGGGTATTATGCTTGTTTCTTTCTCCCCCATATCCAAATTCCTGCAAATCCCAATGGCAATTTATTTTTGTTTTCTAATAAAAAATGTAAATCTTAGTATGTTAGTGATAATTAAGCCTTTGAATTAATTTTTCCCTGCAACACTCTATTAAGGTAAGTATAGAGAACTTCTGGACAATTTGAAAAGCAGCCAGTTTTAGACTTTACCAGATACATGGATGTTTAATATAAGCAGCCCAATCCTGTCCTTCTGGCCGTATATGCACCTTGATGTGTTTGTGTGACATATTTTCAAATGTCCTGCCAAATATTGTAAGTATCATATAAATGTCAGTTATTGCTGTCACTGTATATGTGCCGTGGGAAATTTTATAACGTGGGATGGAGGTGATGGGTTATTGGTAGTGGTGTCGGCATAAAAACTGGAGTCCATACATAAAGAGATCTTGTTCTAATGATGATGATTACACAACAGCAATATTTCTACATCTCACATAAGAAATGTTTAGACATGTATTGTCTGGCCTGTTTACTTATTAGGTGCTTTTGAAAATGTTCGAGACTTAAGACCTTTAATCTGTATTAAAAAAAAAAAAAAATTTAACGTTTCCCCAAACTGCAAGACTAAAACCGAATAGACTAGTAGGAATTAACCTCCTAATTTTTTTTTTCTTCTTAGTAACGTAGGTGGTCTCTTCATTAGACTTTTCTAATATTACTTCCTGTACTTGGGGAAAAAAACCCTCATATACTTGCATGTGCAAAAGGTATGCTATAGAATAGAAATCATGTGATATAAAAGCAAACTCGATGGCATTTCAAAACCTTAGCACTCCACAACCTATCTTATTGGGGTATTTTTCAAAATATCATTAGTCTAAAGGATCACACATGGGATTTCCTGGGGGTTAAAATCCTGGGAGTGACAGAGTTGTTTCCCCAGCAGGAAGGAGCGGCCCAGTTAGGTGAAAACTCAAAACTAGAAAGATATGCTGGTGTGGGTTAGAGGGATGGTAGGGGACGACCTGCCTACTGGCCATGGAGAGACTGCTGGCCCATCAGGTAAGGCATGATAACTGGTAAACATGGGTCATATTTACCAAGAGACGGCAAGGTGCCCTGACAGACAGGGGACACACTGAGATTGTGGGCTCAAGGAACATCACGGAAATCTGAGCAGTGGACCTCAGGTAAATCCTTCTGCTTAGCAAAGGTTGGTATTTAGGAGATCTCAACTCCTGACATGAGAAAGAAAAAGGCAAGAGCAAGATGGCGTCATTGATTTTTCCATATCTTGGAAGGACAAGGCTGCCAGGATGGTTTAAGGGCAGAACTGAGTCTCAGGAAGAAGTCAGAACCTACTTCTCAAAACTTGACCAAAAGGCAGGAGTTGGTCTGGGGGCAAGGTAGAGCACGTGACTGGGTCTGAAGAGTGCAGTGAGCACTGGACCAGCCCTGTGTCTTCTGAGTCCAGTCCTGTGCAGGAGGCTCCCAGGCTCCCAGGCTCCCCAGAAGTGAGGAAGGAGTATCAAGGGGCAGAGAGCCAAGCTGAATATTGCCCAGGGAGTCTTTTCCAACTCAAGTTTGGGCTTTTTCCTCTCTGTTCAACAGATGACAGTCCAGAGGCAATGGCTCCAAGCTGCTTTACAGCCTGTTTCTCAGAATTTTGCACAGCTGCTCCCGGAGGGATTGTGTCAGTCAGTCTGAAGGAATCTAGGCTGCTCCCCTGCCCGGACAACCCTCTAGGAATTTCCTTTGGTCCTTGATGGCCCCATAGACTGTCAATCTCTATGAACACCATCAGGGTTTTTCAACTTCTCTAGGCCATTTTGTGGGAGTCCCCTTTTGACCAGCAGGAATCTGTTCAGTTTATGGGGACAGCTAGATGACAACAACCGACATGTTTTAAAGACCTCACAGACCCACCCACCCATCTTTCTATCACCATTTCTAGAAAGCAGGTATGTTCAACATGATCAACACCAAATGGTGCTTTTCAAAAGAATATTGGCTATGAAGACCATGCTGGATTTACTCTCAAATAATGTGTTTTACTATATTGCAATCCAGATGCCTTTGTGTTGTGGTTGATGCTTCTGGTGACACTTTCATGATACATCTAATATGTGTATGCCTTTTTAAATGTAAACCCCTCATCAAGCATCCAGACAAACATCAGCACCCTGTCCTGTCAGACTGCCGTGCAGCATATCTTGATGGGGAGGTAGGTGTGATGAATCGTTCTTCAAGGAGAGAGCAACAACAGAGTGAGGCTCTTGAGATCATGTCCTGCACGGGGCATACTTATGAGAAGTCTCGGAAATGGTGGGTACTTACAGAGGGATGTGCCTTTGTAGGACTGAGCTAAGAATAATAGATGTTATAGGGAAGGGAACGGGGCTCAGAACAAGGAGGAATTTTCTTACACATGGAGCAGTAAAGGGAAAGACAGGGGTGGGGGGAGTGTTGATCTTCCTGGCAAGAGGGTTCAGTGGAAGTAGACAGTGGGTGGGCGCTTAGCAAGGAATGTTGTGTTTATGTGTAGAGAAGGGAATTGGCTGATGTAGCTTTTAAAGTGAGTGAGTGAGAACCAAAATTCTAGTTTCCCAATTTGTAGTCTGGAATTCTTACCTGATTCCTTGCTGTGATCAGCTGAAAACAGTCCCTGGAACACATGAATGTTACCTTCTATGGCAGGAGGGACTTGGCAGTTGTGATTCAGTTCAAGATCTCAAGTTAGGCAGATGACCCGGCTCTTACGAGCGTGTAATCCAATAGGAAAGAGAGACTATACTAAAAGTTGTAGTGTATTGCAGTATCCACGACTGAGGGGAACGGAGAGAATGAATGAATGACCATAGGAACTGAGCAGAACATTTCTTCAGAGTATTCTAGGGAGTACCTGCTCAGATTTTCCCACTACCCTCTACCTCAAGAGTGGTTTAGAGGACAATTAATGAGCATGGTATTTTTCACCCTGCTCCTTAAAACAAGGGTAACCTTCACTTCCAGTGTGCCTGGGACTATCTCCATTGGTGCGTCTCGTGCCTCGTGGATATTCAGCGTGTCTCTCCCACATCCCAGGCCGGGCAGCTTAGAGCCTGCTCTTCCAACCCCAGCAGGATGTGCTCTTCCACACTTCTTTATTCTTCTTTGCTTTCCACACCCAAGCATGGAAGAGCAGAAAAGGAGGGCAACTTATTCTCCTGGAAAGCTCGGCTTCTGGCTCTGGTTCTCGTCTTCCTGTTACCACTTGCTGAATATCAGCCTATCTTCAAGTCTTGCAGATTGTGTCAAGTTCCTGTGGGTTGTGGAGAAAAGCCTTTCTTCTTTGGTGGAGATGTGCTTCTGGTTTAAAGAGGGAAAAAAAAAAAAAGGCCGATTTCCGTGTTTGAGCTCCAAAATGTTTCTTTAGATTACTGTAAGATCATCCTGTGCTGAATATATACCCTTTCTCAAATTGAATAATTGGATCTTCTGCAATTAATTTGGCATTGGGCGTGTACAGGTGTCTTCTTCTGAGGGAATGAGTTGTTCCAAAAAGGTGACTGTGGTGTATGGATCGATCAGTTGTAGGTAGGTCACCAGAGCTTAACCTTCTAAGTGCTAATCCTTTAGAAATGTTTTCCTTATTTGCTGGAACTTTATAAAATGACTTAAATACCTATCTGGTTTTCTCAATTTATGTGTATCAAAGAAAATGAAACACTGTCTGTTTTCATAATCATTAGACATGTTAATAGAAATGTTAATTATTCTTTCTTTTATATAATAAGTGATGTCCTCATGGACTGTGGAGGCATATGGGGTTGTTTGTCCTTTTCCTATAATTTTTGAATTAGTATCCTTTTTTATGTGAAATTGTTCTAGGTTTATTGCCTCTGTTCGTCCCTCTTTCTCCCTCATGATTTGTTTCTTCTCATCTACTGTAGGCTCAAAAAAACGACATCAGTGTAGTGATCAGGATTGTTAATGAAATCAAGGTAACTTTGCTCTCAGTGATGAGCCACTCTCCGATGGGGAAAATCTGTGGGTTTTTGTGACATCACTTTTGGCTGCACAGATAGTTTCTTGCTTGCTTTTTGTCTGGGTTCCAAGTAGTGGGGTTTGTCGAATAGTTGACCTCTAGATAAGTAAAGTGTTTTTGTAATTCTATTTGAAAATTAGTGTGGAAAATTAAGGTGTGCACCCCTATGGAGAAAGTTGAGGTCAAGTAATTCATTCCTGAAGCTATGCAGTCGTAAAGATTCACATACTGGGCTCAGAACTAGTATTAACCAATCAAATTGCTCCCAGAGGGGTGCTCACTTCCTAGGTCAACTCTTAAAACACTCCACAATGCCGTTTTAGGCTTCCAAATGCTTGCTTGGTGAATGGACAGAGAAACAGGAAATCAGAGTGAAAATGGATGCTATAAATCTGTTTTGTACAGAAATGTGTTGAACAACTTTTAGGGAGGGCAAATGTACTACATCAGATTTTAGGATTCCGCAACGCTGCCTAATTCACCTGGGAAACAAAATCTTTCTTTTGTTCCCCTAATTTGAGGCTCACCAAAATTGTGGAAACCTTGTGGTTATTTCAGAGTTTTAGAAGCCAGTCTTCCTTCCCTTTAATCAAGGCTTAGAAAACAATTCTATGGAGGAGATTTAACTTATCTAGTGAAAGGCCAAAGTTATTATTGCCAAAAGAGTGCCTTCAAAAACTAAAACTAAGATTTGCTCTAATTTACATAAAGGGAGCTCAACATGTACCATAATATTTATGTGTCTGTTGCTTTCCTTTTAGAAATAGATGCTAAAAATTGACCCTGAAAAGTTCTCAAACACCAGAGTCCCACGAAATTAATCTGTCATTTTCTCGTTATCCATTGTGGACCTGGGAAGACAGTTGATCCTGTGGATTCTTTGCTACATTTTTGGTTTTTAGAAGCTCAAGTAGAATCTGGAGGCCAAAGACACTGTATCTTGTCTGAGCACAATTATATTTCCCAACAGTTATTTCTGGTGCTGATGATATTTGTATACAGATTATTATAAAGACCTGGAAAGACTTCTGGGTTTTGGTTTTATGTTGACTTTTTCCACAAGTTACATATTTTCAGTCTACCCCTCAAGTACTGCAATTGTGAAATATAATAATTAAGACATTTTGGCAAATCCCAGAAATTTATTCTGAACGTCAAGATATAATGAGTTTTTGTGGTCATTAATGCTCTTCCATTAGTAACATTTAGGGAAAAAGAGGGAAAAGTTGTTAAAATGATTCACATTTAGAAAAAAATTGTGAAACAGCAACATAAAAACCTTTAAGAGGGCCAAATGCTTATAACCAGAATATGTATATTTTACAGCAGTATTTAATACTTATTTTTGGTAACTGCCTACTATACCACGCAGTTTAACCGTGATATCACTGGGGTTTGTTTCTGCACAGAAGAGATATCAAAAACAAAAAAGCAAAGAAACAAACCAAATAACAAAAACAAACTTATAAAAGAGTTGCCTGAATATTTCTGAAGGTTTTGAAAGATAAGCATACTTTACCATCTGCAACCATTAACATAGCTTGTACTCAAAGGAGGTGGTCTTAAGGACCAGCACATCCCAGTGAGCTCTGCTCATAATGAGCGCGGTGTCTTTGGTGCAATTACATACCCTGACTTACAAGTAGATGTATTTTATTTCTGGACTCAGCCACTGACTTATACCTGAGGTCTTTGGCACGACGTGGAGTCCCGCTTTTCCCTTTTGGAGAAGTAAGCACCCTCAAGCATCCTCCGTTAACAATACTAGGAGGTATATCTATAAGCTAATAGTTGCTATGTGTTGAGTGCTAACTCTGCCAGACACAGGATTGCAAGGTGGGTACTATTTTGTCGGCTTTGGAAAACCAGAGTTCAGATTGATTTAAGGGCACACAGTTGGTGAGAGGCAGGACCAGTGTTCCAACTGATGTGAGTCTGATTCTAAAATCATTGCACTTTCTTTTCCTTTACTTCACCAGAGAGGAGAATCTTGTCTCATTTTAGATGGATGTGCTTTATGCCTTTTTTTTTTTTCAAGAAATGTTTATTTATTTGAGAGCACGAGCAAGCGAGAAACCATGAGCAGGGGGGAGAAGGGGGAGAGGCAGAGGGAGAGAGAGAAGCAAATTCCCCGCTGAGTAGGGAGCCTGATGCGGGACTCGATCCCAGGATCCTGGGATCATGACCTGAGCCGAAGCCAGACGTGTAACCAACTGAGCCCCCCAGGCGCCCTGCTTTATGTCTTTTAGAGGACAAACTTAAGATATTAAACTGTCTTTGGCTTAAGCGTAAAGTGAGTGGATTATTTCTGCATTTTATCTCACTCGTGGAAGTATAAATAAGTCAATATAGACCCAATCCTCCAAATTCCTTTAAAGAAGCAACAACATAAAATCAAGTCTGCATATAGGATCAGAGGGAGGCCCTCCATATGCATTTGGAACACAGATGAGGCTTTCAGAAGTGGTTCGGTCTCTGGAATTAGAGCCTTTCTTTTCCTGTTTCTGAAGTTTCTAAAGAATCTATTCAGTTGAGATGTATTGCCCTAGATGGCAGCTAGATTAGATGTCAGCTAATCTCGGGACCACTCACCTGAGCCCTGCCTGTCAAGAACCTTGGCCAGTCTCCTGCTGGGCCATATTGCAGTCTGAAGGGAGGTGCCCAGAGGTGGCCTGCCCCTTGTCATTGGGAAAGCTAGCAGGGGAATCCCGGTGTCTGAAGGCTACAGCCAGTCAGCTCTGAAGCAGCTCTTTTATTCTCTATGCCCAGAATCTGCTGTTGATTCACTTTGGGGCCTTTGAATCAGTTTTTCCTTTCACTCTGACTCAGTTTCTCAACTGTCAACAAAAGGAAAAACAAAAAAGCCATGTTCTGAATGGAGAATCCCGCCTTATCTAAATTAAATCCTCAGAAGGATTTTTGAGGTTTTTTTTTTTTAAGGATCTGAGCCCCTATTTATTATCTCATTACTGTGTGTTGTTTTGTTTTTTTCATTTTTGTTTTTGACTGGCATGCCATTCTTTCACATCATGAGAAAAATTCTACTTCCCAGATTTGAGGTTTTGAACTCTTTGGGAAGTTTCAGTTATTAATTAGTTACCGTTACTTTTTCAAAACCTAGAGGCAACAAATTTTACATCAGTATTATTATCTATATATTATTTTAGTGTTCAGTGTCAACACTTCTATCAGAAAGGGATATTTGAAGCTGAATCGTTTTGTGCTGGGGCTTCTGGGTGGCTCACTCGTTAAGTGTCTGCCTTCAGCTCAGGGCATGATCCTGGAGTTCTGGTATCAAGCCCCACATCAGGCTTCTCTGCTGGGAGCCTGCTTCTTCCTCTCCCACTCCCCCTGCTTGTGTTCCCTCTCTCGCTGGCTGTCTCTCTCTGTCAAATGAATAAAATAAAATAAAAAAAAGAAAAGAAATGCAGTGTGCTAAAACAAACCCTTGCTTATACATTAAAGCTGTGAACTAAAGTTGGCCAGTACCTAGCATTCTGGCTCTCTTCCCTCCCATGTCTATGGCAGACATTACTAATCAATCCTGGGCTCTTTACCACCAAGGAAAGGGGCCACTTGGCTTTCAAGAACCCTTCTTGGCACAGGGCTCAAACAATCATTTGGAGTTGGCCTGCAGGATAAAATCAATTTGCCATCCATGGAACAATGCCCCATGTAATAAACACCAAGGCAAACAAAGATTTTTCTCCTCGGGGAGCACTTTGAAAACTTAATGAAAAGATATTTTGTAGTGGAGTACTGAACCAGAGAGAAAGCCCTAAAATTCTTACAAGCTCTATGAGAGTGTAATGGACCCCTTCTATGAAAAGTACTTTGTGAAGTAATGAAGTTTTGAATTAAAAATCCCACGACCAGAGGTGGGGGGTGGGGGGGGGAGAATTTGCTCTCCTTCTGTAGACAGTGAAAATACTATACTTAATCTAGAGAGATTGTTTGGATTCATGTTCACCAAACACTGATGAGACTTCTTGTGCCTCGGCCCAGATAGAGTCTCTAGGGATGGTTCCTACTTACTTTTTTCTCCTTAGTTGAACGCATTCTGGAGGCATGCTCAGAAGGGCACTCATCTTTTCTATGAACATTAAGATGTACTCCTTGCAATGAGTTAACACATTCCTGTTCATTAAATGTTTGAGCAAAAGACATCACGGCCAAACTGAATAGCCATATTTCTGTTTCTGTTTCCTTGGTGGGATTTCTTTCTTTTTTTTTATCATCTCACTTTTTGGGGTCACATTTTAATCTAAGTGCAAGTAGTAGAAAATTGCAGTGATACTTCATATTAATTTTGGAGGAAGAAATGACCAAATTACTGGAAGTACTCTAATTGACCAGGAGCTGCCCTAGGGGGCGCTCTCTTCCAGGAGTCCTGGCATTGCTATGGGTTTGGGAAGAGCTGTATGTGCCTGGGGCCACACATTGCAACGGTTGGACTACCCCAGAAGGTCTTTAATCATTTCCTTGGGGGCCTTTGTTCTTCTCAAGGCTCTTTTGGTTATAAGAAACAGACATGTACTTAAGTTGCCTCATGTGAAAGAGGATTTATTGAAAGTTTGTGCGTGGAGAAGCTGAATGACCAGCTTCAGAAGGGCAGAAGATAAACCACACTGCCCTCCTAGTTCTGTCTCTCAGAGCCGTGGCGCCCCTGCCTCCCTCTCCTGATTTCCCACCGGGCTTCTTCTTAGCACTCAGAGTCACTCCCTTCTCATGAATCCAACCCCCGCTGGCCCGCAGTGGCCCCGAGCTCTGCCTACCTCTACCTGTTAGCCATCGTGGCTCCATTGAACTAGCTCCATGACTTCACGTCCCGGTTCTCAATTCCACAGAGCCCACTTGGGCACAGCTTCTCTTTCCAAGCCAACCCATCGATCATGTCACCTAGATAGAAATCCAGGGGTTAGCTGTCCTTGAGTCGGGGCCCTATTGGCTTACTCAGCTATGGCACGCATCACAGCTGCCCTCCTCTCCCTCAGTCTGTGGGCAAGTCCTGCCCTGTTGGAGGTCTGAGAAGATAATCACCAAGGCTGCATTAGAATCACAAGAACCAGCAGGAGGTACCCAGGGACTAGTGTAACAAAGCCATAGCCACTTCCAAAGCTGACAATAGGTTTAGCATTACATTTAGAAATTTAACTGTGACATCTGCCCTGTGTGAAATTTATATCCATCTTCACATCTTTTTCCGGCTGAGATAGATTCATTCCAGAAGCACTCCTTTTTCCTGTAATTATTGTCATTGGCTTATTTCATAATTTCATGACCTAGGAATGCGCTGTCACCCAAAGGTGAGGTGAGGCTACAAACTTATTTTTGTGCTCTGCGCTCTGCAAGTGATCAGAAATTAATCAGAGTGCATCACAGGCTGGGAGGCTGAGGAAGCCGGGCTAATGTGGACCCACTTGATATAGAGCTTCTGCTGTTCTTGCACTGACATTTCCAATTAATGAAATACGATGTTAGCACCAACTTGGGATCAGACCTGAGAGCCTTGAAATAAAACTTTTTGTAGAACCATATTTCCTCTTGGTAAGGTGAGATGAGGCAGAGACCTTTTGGATAAGGAGATTTTCCAATTTACTCTTATTTTGTGCATGGCTTTTACCAAGTACAAATCCAGCCATGATTAGAGGCTGTGTATCCAGCCTTTTCCTTCCAGCCACCCAAGAAATATTAGCATGGACCTTGACCAACACTCCCACCCCCAGCCTTGGAAAGAGGAGGCAGGTTGCATCCTGAGCAGTGACCTTGGAGAAAAAGATCAGGCAGGATGGCTCAGGGGTCTGAGATCCTGCAGGGTCTTTCCCTGTTCTCTCTTTGTCCTCAACCTGGAAAAATTCACCCGATCCCTTTCCGGGTCTTATTCCTCATCTTCAAAATGGGAATCCGTTGCCTTCAAGGACCGCTGATGACCATTGCGAATTGCGCTTGTGAATGATGCTAAGAACGCTTGGAACTTATAAATATTTCCTAAGAAGAGCTGGTATCTCTCTGCTTGCTATAAGATTGGAGGAAGTATGCAACATCTCTTCTGTTCATCTGTAACTTAGTCAGCTTGTGTACAGACCGCATTGCATTAAACGCTGAACTCCGATCCTGGTGTTTAAACATATTAAATACAAAATATGAGTAGTATAAATTGTGTGAAACACTTTGGTCTCCTACTTGGAGGCCTAACAAAATTTCAGTGCAGGGTCACCACAAACATTATACAGACACTGCTAACTAAGAGTAAGTGGTAGTCTTTTAGACCAGGTGGCTGGAGAATAGTCTTACAGCAGAAGTCTGAGAAGCCCATCACTGGGAATTTATAAGTGGGTGCAGGAAAATTGAGGGGAACCAGTCTGCTCGGCTCATGGGTGGGCAGGGATGAGAGGTATTTGTTTATTTTATTTGCACATTAACTTTTATAATGCTATTGCTCTGAAGAGCACAGAAAAGCTTTACAAATAACAGACTCCAAATTTTAAACTCTTCATCCCCCAGCAGCTTTGCAGGGGCTTGCTGCTGCAATTAATCAAACGGAACACCCACCTATTTCTCCCTTTAGAAAAAGTAAAACTTGAAGACAAGGGCATTTTCCACTAGCGTTTCAGGAGAGCGGATAACACCTCGTTTCTTTTATTTCTGAGATCTCGGTTCCAGGTTCTCATTAATAAAAATACAAGGGATTTCACACACTGGATATATCAATGGGTGCACGCTGCCACGGGGGTCACCGTGAAGAACCCAGTGGGGAGGATTCTCATCTTCCGTCGCTGAACTGCAGCTGTAATGGTTTTTGTCATCCGCAGATCCTTTAAATTATGCATTTTTTCCTTCTTCCTTTTTGCCAGAAGAAGTGGTCATGTGTTGCCCTCCTTTGCTTTTATGTTTGGGGAGTGACTTGCAAGCCGCTGCATTGCTACAATTGTATTTCTCCAAAGTCACATTGGAAATGGATCAGGTACCGAGTGAATAGTTTATGTTGCAAGAGAAATGTGAAGCTCCTTGACCTTTTCCTTTTTATATCCCGCTGTTTTCTGTTTTGTCCTGGCCTGGGTTTTTTGATTTTACTGTAACAAACTGAGGTCTTTAATATTTTCCCCTGGGGCAGAGCCCAAGAAGCTAAGGAACTCTGTGCTGAGTGGTACAGACTGTTGATCAGGAAAAGTTTGCAAATGACCGTGTTTTGTTGCCGTTTTTGAAAACCGTAAGCCAACACGGAGAAACCTCAGCAGCTATGCATACCGGCCGATCCCTGTGTCCTCTGAGAAGGGAGAGATTTATGGAAGGCTAGGGCCACATAACCCAGTTTGAGCTTAGAAGGCGTTAGTTCCTTAATGCCAAGTAAATTTTGGAAATGATTCTCATTTGCTGACAGTACCCTCATTACTGATTGTGTAGAGTAATTTATCAGGCATTTCTTAAAATAAACCGTTCATTTATACTAATAGGACTTGGCAGGAAGGAAAAATTGGCAGGACTTGGAGTTCCTAGTGTGGGTTTTTTCTTTTTCTTTTTTTTATTTTCTTGTCTTTAAAAAAATTTAAAAACACCAACATTGAAAAGTTTTAAACATTTTGAGGATACAGTTTTTAGGGGCCAGCTTGAAGTCCCTTAAAACATAAAGAATTGCATCATAAATCTTCAAAGTGGAAGAAAGGAAATATTTCCAATGATGAAGTTCAGCAAAAGAAAGAATAAGGATAATGTCACTGATTTTTATCTTTCTGCGTTCTTCAGGCATTGGATTCCTCATGTTGATGACTTTGTTACTTATTTTTGGTATCACACAGGCTTTTGAAGAGAGCTCATTTCACTTTTTCTCCTTTGCGTACAGTCTCCTTCTCCTTGAAGTCCGTATCAGCTAGCTGAAGTTTCTCTTTAGTTATGCACGTGATGCAGCAGTGTTTTTTATGTGTACCCAAGATAGCCTCGGAGCTTTCTGATTATCTGCATGTTCTTAGCCTTGGGCCTTGGACAATACTTTCCATCTTGCATTCCTTTGGAATTAAAAGGACATCAGCAGGATTGGTAACCTTTTCTCCTGAATAAAAGGATAACCATGTAAATCATAATAAAACATAAGTTAACAATTGAATCTTCAGGTTCAGGGAAAAAAAATGCTTCAGCTCCCCTACCAGCACTGGGGATGAGCAAGGTCTGAGAAACAAATTCTGAAAAAATGCCCCACTACAGGAGATCTATACCTATATCTACACATACACATATGCATGTATGCATAGGCGTTATATAGAAATACACAGACATATAACATAATATACTTGAACATATACACACATATGTATACACACACGTATGTATATATTTTTTAATAATGGCGCGTGGAAGTTACAGTGTTAAGAGGCATGCCAGTAAGTTATGTGACTTCAGATCAAAACAGAAGGAATAAATGTTGTTTTTGAGAATGAGCAGAGTTCTTAGAAAGTCCAGGGGTCCACTGATGATTGAATCAAACTGAAAAGGGTAACGTGGGCCAAATGGAACTTACAGTAAGGGGTGAGCAATTGTTTATCTACCACTGAGTTAGCAACTCGACCAGCTTCTTGGGCAAGAGGACATCCTTGGGTGACTTTTTAACATGAAATGGTTCTTTGTTTCCATCCTCTGTCCTATCAAGATGTTAGAGCTGGCTGTTTAAAACCCAACTTTTGCATTGTTTTATAATAGTCAAGCCTTTGCATAATTGATATTTGAGGTTTGTGCCTCCTGAAAAAAAAAGTCTGGAAGGAAATCCATCAGAATATTAATAATGGCATTATGACATTAAGAATATCTTTCTGGGTGGCAAGATTACAGGTAATTTTTACCTTCTTTATTTTATGTAGTATTTTTCTAAATTTTTTATGGTGTTACTTTAATATTTAGGAAAAAAATTTCCAGAAAAACAAGGAGAAAAGGCATGTACCTTATTTTTTAGGAGTACAGTATAAATAAATAGAATTTTTTTCCTAGAAAATGTAAAGTATGTTCGTTATTTTTCCTCAATATGCAAGTCACACTGTATCTTATGTGTCCTTATTTTTTTTATATGCACACTTTTTAAATGTGCCTGACAATGCATCAGTAGCTTCTAATTCTCCAGTTTTCTCCTCCGTGCATTGCCGATGTTTCCTTTCCCATTACTTTTAGACGGTCTATTAAGACAAGTGTGTGCAAATATTTCAGATACGGTCACCAGTTTGTTTCGATTTTTACCTGTGGCCTATCATATGCGGAGGTTAGGTGGTCCATACGTGGGTTTTGTCAGTTTCCTTTTCTTCTTAACCAAAGATTACAAACAAAACTTCCAGCAGAATTACTCCTGCAGCCACCAAATTTAGATCATTGCCTTCAATTCCAAGCTGAAGGACCGTCTAGAGATGTTTGACGGCAGCCTGCATTTGGATCTGCACACAGAGTCACTGAGTCTGAAACTGACAGGAGAATCCAGGAAAAAAGGTCATTGCTGTCAAGGTTGAAAGTAATGGCACAGGCCTCATTCCTTGCCCCTTTCTGGATTAAATCCGACTCATGAAATTGTCAGTGTTTTTGTTTAGCAAAAGCAACAGGAGAACAGGACGAGCACAGTTACTGATCCAGAAGATTCACTTTATCACAGGGATGCCCAACAAACTCAGGAGATTTCACTGCTCCTTATGTAACTTTTCTGGCTTCCGGTTGGTTGGTTGTCTTTGCCTTCCCTAGTGTGCATTTGCAGGGATCCGAGTCCACAGGAATGAGTGAGGGGCTCACTCTGCCTAGGTCAGTGCTGTGTGGATACAATGTTGTGTAAGATACTGGGCTTCGGCTGACGCTGTGCTGAGGAAGGTTTGTCCTCTGCATGGGTTTCTTCCTGGTATCAAGGATGGGTCAGATTTGCAGCCAGAAATGGAAATGGAACTTGTGTCTTTTGTTAAAAATGCTGGTTGGGGACAACATTCTGAAGCTTGCCATGGGGGGGGCCAGCTGGTGCTAGGAAGGGGGCATCAGCCTGCCCTGCTAGTAGAGTTACCAGGCAGATCTAGAGGGTAACTGCCCAGTTTTCAGGGAATCCCATATAGAATGAGATAGCCCCATAAATTAACTCGCTTTGATAGGTCAGAAAACTTTTCCTAATTAGCTTGCCTGTATATGTAATATTCTCCTTAGTTTCCTTTTGTTCTTGAATATTTAATAGAGAAACTTCTCAAAGTTTCAGCCAGTTTCAGCTTAAACTAATGAACAAAACCAATTTGTGTTTGTTTCAAGACGCTAATAGGAGAGGCAGTAGGGGCCACCTGGAGGGGAATAGGAATTGGAGGGAACTTGAAAAGGGAGATAAATTCAAGAGGAAAAACTGAGGGGTGTTTGTCCAGATGTCCCTTCCTGGTAGATTCTCTTTCTGGTGCTTAGTAACTCTGAAGGTCCCTAACTATGTCTTATGAAAGGAAAATGATGGTGAAATACCGAGAAAACGTACCAGTGCTGATATGGGTGTGACTGAATGCTGGAATCTTTAGGCTGGGGTGCTAGATTTGTCTCACCTTGGAACTTCTCAGGGATTTCTCTATTATTCCAACTGGATCCCTATAATCTACTCACCCAGGAGGTTTTAGGCCTTCTAATAATTGATTCATGCCCTTTAAATTCATGTAAAACTAATTTGCACTTGAAAGGCAATTAGATTCTGAGCTTGTAAAGGACGATAGTATCTTTATCATTTTTGATTCCTGAGTATGAGCATGAATGTGTGACTCAATCAATGCTTGCTGAATGAATCTGTACTAAAGTCAATGTATGGGAAAAGCCTTTTACCATGTCTAGAATATTTCTGCCCTTGCCAATAGTACCTTCTTGGTTTAAAAGCATTGGATGGCAAGTTGGTATTTGCAAGACGGTGTCAGCCTGGTCTGAGGGCAAGTGGAAGCAGGTGGGTTAGAGCACTCACAGGGAGAACTTTGTGAAAGATTATTTCCGTTCCACTCATCAGCAAATCTTTGCTGTTATCAGAGACTTGAGCTCCTCTGATGGTGTCTCCCCTGGGCAGAGTGGACAACATTCTTTTCATTCTCATTTTCAGTATTTCAAGTGGGCCATTCCGATCTGCTCCGGCCATTGTCTTCTCATAGCTATTTCTAACACTTTTATAGCATTAAAATCCCACTTTACCGGGATTATATGCAGAAGACTAGATTCCCTTGCTTCTGGGAGGAACTCTCGTAGACTAATCCCTTATTAATACCCTGTTAATTCCTGATTCTCTTGGGCCAAAGAATGCCCCTTCTTTGACCTCTGTCTGTTCTATCTTTTCTGTAAGGACTGGGGAAGAAAGTAAATTTAAAACAATTATAATTGTTTTAGCGATGCTAAAATGACTTAAAAATTCCTTGATAATTGCTTGTACAGCATTATAGGCATACCTCGTTTTACCGGGCTGTGCTTCTGTGATTTTGCAAGTTGATGTTTTGTAGCAACCCTGCCTCAAGCAAGTCTGTCAGCGCCGTTTTTCCAACAACATTTCTCACTTCGTGTCTCTGTCTCACATTTTGATGATTCTCTCAATATTTCACAGTTTTTCATGGTTATTGTATTTGTTCTGGTGATCTGTGATCAGTGATTACAACTTGCTGAAAGTTCAGACGTTGGTTAGCATTTGTTAGCAATAAAGTATTTTTAATGAAGGTTTGTCCTTCTTTTTAGACATAATGCTAGTGCACTCTAAATAGACTTTTACGTGCACTGGGAAACCAGAAAATTCATTTGACTCTCTTTATTGTGATGGTCTGAAGCCGAAACCCCACTATCTCTGAGATATGCCTGTAGTAGACACAGAGTATATGCAAGTACTACTCAGATGATGGCCAGATGCAAAGGACATTGAACTAAGAGTTAGACTCCAACTTTTCTACTCTGCGTTTGGTTACCTTGAGCAAGTCACTTAATCATACTTCCTCACATTAATCACATTTCCCCACTTCAAAGTAAATAAAACTTTACTTACTGCCAGAAAGAAATAATATTGTGTCTCTTTCTATAGGATCCATAAATGCAAGATATTATTATTGCATATAACATCTTGATAGCAAATATCCTTGGAAAGACCACTTATAAGGGGACATTCACATTTCTGATCATGGCCAATAGCTAAATGGTGTAGTCTCTTAATCCCTGCCACCACTATTCTCCCTTGGACACCCTAACATTTATAAATTTTGCATTTTTTGCATACACTTTAACATGCAAATTGCTTTTTAAACTGAACCAGGGGCTGCTGGCTAGCTCGGTTGGTAGAGCGTGCAACTCTCAATCTCAGGGTTGCGAGTTCAAGCCCCATGTTGAGTATGGAGCCTACTCAAAAAAATATATGTAATAATAATAATAATAATACGTAAAGTGAACCAGAATGTATACAAAATTGAAATCAACTGTTTTTCTATTAAGAAACATAAACTTCTGGATTGTCCATTCTCGAAGAAAGCTATTCTCAGACTGAGTTGGTCTGACTACCTGTTTTTCAGCAATTCTTTATGGGTAGGAACCATGACTAAATTAGCTCAATATGAAATAAATTCTGACCATCTGGCAGGCTTCCCATATCTAGTAACCCAGTCCTTCACAGTAGCTTCAGATATGTCAGCCTCACGTATCCCTTTAAAAGAAGCTTAGTCCTAGTTTAACAGGGTTAGATATTGAGATTTCTTGGGACTCAGTTGCTGACCAGGCCCTGGGGGTAGATCCCAGAGCAGCCTCTAAAGGCTTGGTCACAATGGCAGGAACTAGTAATGTATCTATAATGCGTTTCCTTTCCCTCGCAGCACGCAGCACCATTTCCAAAGTAACATACGAAGGAAAAAAGAGTTAAGGCATAAAAAAATTGTATGCAATATCCTATCAGTTGGTCGGTTTCAGAGTGAAAAAATACGAGGAAGTGGAGATTTTGCCACTGCATGACAATTTAGCAAAATCATTAATTAGGCTTCGGTTTGTAATTTAGTTCAAAGAAAAATAAGCTAGCTTAATTAATGCCTTGAATCTCTCTGTAGAAGTAAATATGTGAATTATAAGTGAATAAGTGATTAAGGCTGGTAGTAAACATAAAACATAATATTCTCCTGTGTTCTTGTGAAATTTGAACACATTATCAAAGACAAGCATAATGGCAATAATATACTGAGACCACAGTTCAAGGAGGAAATGATTACAGGGAATAATAGGAAAATAAAGATGGCCACTATTAATGACTTTGCAAAGATTATTTTCTGTAAGATGTGTTAGAGAGTGTTCATAGTTTCATCTATTCAGCATAACATTTTTGGTTAGTAAGAGAAAATTATCTCAGCAGTGAGGTTAGCCTTATCAGAAGTTATTTGGCTTAACCTGGCAATTATGTCTGATTTTAATTATGTTAATAAAAGGTAAAGATATTCATAGACTAGAAATTAAAATAGGGCTCATTAGCAGAAACAATTCTGAATATTTTTGCTAATTATATTGTTGCCTATCACCCAAATAAATGAAAGAACCATGCCAAACAATTCTCTATGGAAATAACCACGAGGAAAATGTAATTAATTCCTATAATAAAACATAAAACAAACTGGGATATGCATAGCTCAGGTGTACACAGGAGTGGTCAAAATATTTAACAATAGCTGATCTTGGGCCCTCACCAAAAATGATAGGATGCTAGCTATGGCATCATCCTGACCAGCTGTTAGCCCTTTATATATATATTTTTAAAGATTTTATTTATTTATTTGAGAGAAAGACAGCATGAGCGTGGGGAGGGGGTAGGGGCAGAGGGAGAAGCAGACTCCCAGTGGAGCAGAGAGCCTGACACGGGGCTCAGTCCCAGGACCCTGAGATCATGACCTGAGCCAAAGACCTAACCGACCAAGCTACCCATGCACCCCAGCCCTGTATATTTTGGATCATTAGAAATTTCAGTGGAATCCCAGGGTGGACACAGGGAATGGAGGGCAACAATTATTTAATAAGTAATAAATCAATAGTTTAAACCAATTTGGATATACCAGTGAACACAAACTGAATATCAACCATGGAAATACTTAATAATCCATCGGAACTTTTGATTCATTTCCCATTAAACTTTACGAATGGAATCTGCCCTGATTCTATGGCCTTCATTGTCAGAATTAATTTGTAAGCCTGGGGCAGGTAACAAAAGACGAAAATGCTGTGTGAACACCCATAGGAGAGATCTGAGGGTTCCATTTCTGGCAATGGGAAGACTAGCGTTTAGCACAGCAACCTCTCAGCAAGAACAATAAGAAAAACAGGATGATTTTTAAAGATCTGTTCGAAAGCACTGAGGAACTACCAAGAAAGCTAAGATTCAGGGGCCAAGTCCCAAAGAGAAGGAAAACACTGAAGTAGGGAAGTGGGACCAATAAATACACTGCTATGCTTTCCCTCACGGAAAACAGTACCATTTTTTGATGCACAGCCTCCGTAGTGACTTAGAGCATGCATCATTCCGCTGGGTTCGGGTTTAGGTTCTGGGATACCTAAGGCAGCCAGGACTTGATGGGCCAAGATCTGAGAGAAAAAAATAGATATTAAAAATAAACATAAAAAGACTGAAACATGGAGAGAATAAGGCAAACCAGCTAGGGATCGTGGTACCCAGGGACCAACATGGCACTGAGTTCCTTGGGTTTTTTTGGGTTTTTCTCCCCCCCCAACATGTCGCATGGATATTGGAGAAGCTGGCAACCAAAAATTCCAAGAACAAAAACAAAAACAAAAAACAAAAAAAAGCTCCAAGAAGTGCCTGTTCTCTCTTGTCAAAGGACCAGGAAATATGCAGGCTAGAAAGACAGAAGGCTTTCGTCAATAACCTCCCCACTTGAGTCAAACATCACAGGAAAACACTGCAGCCCCACTCCACCTCTGTCAGCAAAGACGCAGTAGGGAGTCTAGACTTCTGCTCTTGCCTTGCTGAGATGAGAGCCCCACTCAACCCACACCCATACTTGGGTGCCGTCAGAGAAAACCAGGTGGGGGGTCTGGACTTTCATTTCCACCTGGCAGGAATGAGGACCCCCCCTCCCTCCCATGGTGGACGTGGAGACACTTTGGGAGAATGGACTTCCACTCTGCCTCCCACCCAGTGGTAACAAGGCATGTGTCCCCATCCATGCTGGGTGGTATGAGGGGTGGCTGAATGGAGAGCCTAGATTTGCATCATCTTTCAGTAATGACAAGCCGCCCACTCCACCTGAAGTGTCAGTCGAAGCCATGTGAGTAAGAGTAACCAGGCACTCCTCTCCCTGTGAGCCAGGTTAGTATCAGCAGAGGCTTAGTGGGGAACCCAAACTCCCATCTTGCCTGGCAGTATTGAGAACCCCTCCCCACCCCACCAGCATAGGATGTCTGTGGGGATAGAATGGAGACACTGGTTTTCCACTACCACCTTGCAGCGATGAAATAGCTCCCCCCGCCCCGGGCCCCATCCCTGTCCCTAGCCAGCACAGAGTCAGAGGAGTCCTGCCAAAACAGGTGTAAATAAGATATAGATTGATAATATACCCAAGTTGTCTAGGATATAACTGAAAATCACTCTTCATACTGAGAACCAGGAATTTTTTAAAAGATTTATTTATTTAAAGATTCATTTATTTAATTGAGAGAGAGAGAGAAAATGAGTGGGGGGGAGGGGCAGAGGGAGAGAATTTTTAAGCAGACTCCCCGCTGAGCACGGAGCTGGGCTGGGGCTCAATCCCAGGGCCCTGAGATGATGACCTGAGCTGAAACCAGGAGTCAAACATTCAACAGACTGCACCACCCAGGCTCCCTGAGAAAAAGTCTATTTTATTTTATTTTATTTTGAAGATTTTATTTATTTATTTGCCAGAGAGAGAGCACAAGCAGGGGGAGCAGCAGGCAGAGGGAGAAGCAGACTCCCTGGCTGAGCAGGGAGCCCGATGTGGGGCTCGATTCCAGGACCCTGAGATCATGACCTGAGCCAAAGGCAGATGCTTAACAGACTGAGCCACCCAGATGTCCATATTTTATATTATAATTCTGTGCATTAAAATAGAGAAAGAAGCTAATTTATTGTGTACTTATTTTGTTTTCAAACCACTATACTAGGTTTTATAATCATAAACTCATCTAATCCTCATGAAACCCACCTCAGTGAGTGTGATGCCCACATTTAACAAATGAGTAAAGAGGATTAGGAAATTTGTCCAAGTTCCCTTGACTAGTAAATGCCAGAAGTAAACTTCAAGGTCTGAAATGGCTCATCACAAAGACTGCCTTTGAATTAAGATTTATCTGTACATACATGAGGTAGATAGAATGTGATACAAATAATAATTTCTCCATCACTGGATTGTCACTGCTGGGGTACAACATCTAGATATATGCTAATATGAGAAACCAAACACTTGGTAGTGAACCAATATACAAAGAGGAGAATTTTATCAAAATATCTTTTTTTTTTTGAAGGCCTGATTCAGATTTAGCAAGGAAATTCCAATGGATAAGAAAATAATAAGATGGTCTGTTGAAATTATTTGCAGGCAAATAAAATTAATTTCAATGCAATAGTGAAATAATTCAGGAATACCATGTCACCAACATGTTTCCTTATGTGCATGTAATCTTGAAACTCTGATCCCTTTACCTGGGGAAAATAGAAATTTGAGGTATTACTGGTGAGTTTTTTAGAAACACCCTTTAAATTATAAAGGGATGAATAAATATTTGAGTGCGATCTGTTTTAGATGTAGTATTATACTCTGTCCTTAGACAATGACCGACGTTCATTATTTCCATCTGTAAGCAATGAGTTAAATTGCTTTTTTGATGCAGTCCTTTTATTTGCTAGTCAAAGAATATTACGAATGATTGAAAGGATTTATAAAATGAGGTGGCTGAGATTTGTTCTTATTTGCTTCCAGCTGAAAGCATAATACACTTAATGTTTTCAGAATATGGAGGAGCTAACAGATGTCAAAAGAGCAGAGAAAGCTATTTCACTAAAGATTGTTCAAAAGCCAAACAAAAACCTTTTCTTTTACCAAAGTCATAAACTTTATTTATCAGACATTAATTATATTTGACATAAAATGCACTTGCTGTTTACCTAAAATGGATCTTTTTCCTTTTCAGTTAAGAAAATAAAAGTTGTTATGATCAAGGTAAGACCACTGGATTAAAATTAGCAAAACATAAGTTTGTCTTCATCAAATAGCCATTTACTGTAAACCTTATCTCTGTAACTCTTTACTGTCCATAGGATACAGACAAATAATTTTGCTTAAAGACGAAAACAAAATAATTAAAAATCAGAGACTGTTTGAACTCTCTATTTTGCTTCTAGTTGATCTGAGTTTCCAGAATTTGCTTTAGGGATCAGAGTTCTGTAAGGCTTGCTAACGAGGTCAACTTGGTAGATTGAAAGAACAACCATAGTGTTGCACGTTAGAATTTTAAGAGCAAGATGGTAGTTTGAAGGAATAAATTGCTTAATGCTGTTTCCATAGGTCCCATGTAAACAAACAGTAAAAGGTTGGCAAGTTTTTGCAATCAAGGCCAATGTTTAATAAAGGCAGGAATGAATAAAAAATGGAAATATTATTCCTGGATTTACATTTTGCCTTACCTCCCGTCCAAATTCTTACTGTTAAAACAATCCAAAAATATATTAACGATCTCACCTGGGCTGCCACCCTGCTCTTATAAACATGCTATTTTAATGAATTGGTTTGTTTTTGACAGACGCTCCCTTTGAAATTAATCAAGAATACTATGAATACAGCAGCTGTTTGGCCTCACAAACTTCTTTTTTTTTTTTTTTAAGATTTTATTTATTTATTTGACAGAGAGAGAGACAGCCAGCGAGAAACAGAACACAAGCAGGGGGAGTGGGAGAGGAAGAGGCAGGCTCATAGCAGAGGAGCCTGATGTGGGGCTCGATCCCATAACGCCGGGATCACGCCCTGAGCCAAAGGCAGAAGCTTAACCGCTGTGCCACCCAGGCGCCCCTGGCCTCACAAACTTCTATCTTCTTTTCCTCCTTTTTTCCTAGCCCCCCCCCCCCCGCCCGCCCCAGGGAAACTCCTCCCACACACATGGAGATCCTGATCATTTTGATCCTGCCCCTCTGGCCACACTTGATTATTTGGGGTTTGACCTAGGATAAACTGGGTAAATACGAGGCATCACCACAGAAATTTTGCAATTGTAATGGAATAAAGAGTTTATATCCATTGGCTGGAGCTGCTCTGAATTAATTTTTTAAAAAGTCATATTAAATCTATACATCTGTCTTAAGACACATCTTGACGTTAGAAATATGAACATGTGCTTGTGTCTCAGAATAGAAGGAAACAGTGCATGTTAAAAAAGTTTTAATCTGAAGCAGGGCTAGAGTGGTTAGCTAAGTGTCATCTGTGCTCCTCCCAGTCCCATCCAAGTACCGTCAGCCCCATCATCGGGAGGCTCCTGAGGCAGACGACCTCATCCACGGGGCTGGTTGTTGTCAACGCACATGCATATTCCAGTCTTGTTGAAAACCATCCCTTTGTGGGAAGGCTATTTCAAGGGATCTTTCATTTATCTGGCGCCCCTTGTCCTGATTCCATATTCATCAGCAATCTGCTAATTCCCAAGAAGAAAATATGCTGATGGAATATTCTAGACTTAATGTAGCTCTCTGGTACACGTGATAATGATTGCTGATGTAAATTGTTGAAGTCTCTTCTTGTAACTATGTTTTCATGCAGTTGACTATAGGTGGAGATGGGCCAATCATGTAAACATGAATATTTGTGCTTCACATGACAGTTATATATGTTAAGGAGTGGCATTCTGGTATCTATTTCAGTCTTCAAGGCAGTTTGATGTTGAGTGTATCAGCTTTCATGGGACCAAGAGCTGATAAGAACCAGGTTCTGAGTCTTTGAAGCACAAAGCTAGATCTAGCTGGAATTCTCTTAGACCATAGTTCCCAAACTTGTCAGTGTGTCAGAATCACCTAGAGAGCTTTTTGTTAAAGTATAGATTCCTGTGCTTGAGATGCTGATTCAGTGGCTCAGATATAGTACAGCTATTCACATTTTAAGAAACTCCGCAGATGGTTCTAATGCAGAGCCGTGTTTGGGAACCACTGCTTTAGATTCTATTTCCATACGACATTCAGATGTGCTTTCTTTTAACTGATTTTTTAAAAACCATAATTAGATTTAGTGAGTTGCTAGATTTGCCTGCACTCTACTCATAAATTTGGCCCTAGTTGGAATTCCTGGTTGAGCAACCATAGCACACATTTCTGAATTTGTAGGAGAGGTGGAGAGAGGGGACACAAGACAACAAACATGAGAAGGGGCAGTGGCATCTTAGATGTGGTAGATAGGCAGCCGGGCTCACTACTCCCTTCCCTGCAGACTTCAGTTCAGGAATGATTAGTAATGGCTCTACCCTCACCATATGATATCCTTTTTCTAGTTATTCATCTAATTGGTCAGATTCTGATTCCCTTTACTTTGTTCTCATAACTACAGAATATTAATAAGGCCATTTGCAAGGACTAGTAACATCCATACCTCTGGCTTCATGTTTGCTGTGGGGATGTCAGCTGTCTATCTGATTATGTTCCTGGTGGGCAGAATTTTTCCTTTCTCTTTCTGTTGCTCGGTTGAAAATTTTTTCCTGGACTTCAATCTTTTTTTTTTTTTCCCTAATTTACTGAGATGTGTCTGGTTATAGATTTATGGATATTTTTATTATCTTACTTGGAATTTGTTAGGCTTCCTGAATCTGAGAAGTCATGTCTTTCATCCACACTAGAAAATTCCTCAAATGTGAACTCTCTATTTTCTCCTTCTGGAATTCCAGTTGGATGCATGTTAAACCTTGCCACTCTATCTTTCATGTCTTTTAACTTCTCTTTCACATTTTTCAACTCTTTGTTCCTTTTATTGCATGCTGAGTAGTATCTGCAGTTCTGTTTTGCGATTGACTAAATGCCTCTTCAGCTGTGTCTGATATGATGTTTAGACTTTCCATTGAGTTACTTTAATGATTTTATTTTTTACTTCTAGAAGCTATGTTTTCAGATATTTCTGATTATCCTAATAGGCTTTTCTTTTTTCCTTATAACTTTGATGCCTCCTTTTATTTCTTCAAACATATTTATATACTGGATCTGATAATCTAATATCTGAAATATTTGAATATCTGATTCTTTCTTTCTTTGCTTTGCTCTGTCTATTTATGGTGACTTATTGCAAGGTGCCTTATGTTTTGTGTGTTATGTTCTTTGGAACTTTGTAAAAATTCTTCATGCCTAGATTGACAGCATATTCCTTTGTGCTGGCTTCTGGTAGACATCTATGGCACTTCCACCCTGATGGCTCTTTAAAGGAGTTCTCCTTATAATTTTTGTGACTATCAAGATGGGGTGAATTCAAGCTCCAAATCTGTATGAGGACTGTATATGTGGTTATATATTCTCAAGGAAATTATTTTGTCAGTCTTCATCAGAATCAGAGCCAGGCAGAGTTTTTCTTGCCACTGTGCCAAGCAAGGTGGATTTTATTTGTAGTTCACCATTTCACTGAGGTCTCACATTTTTTGAGGGGGGGACATCTCAGCTTTTTATGGGGGTCTCAAATATGACTTCTCACCTTGTATAACCCATAGGCTACATCTTCTGTTTTCCACAGCTGTAGGTCAATAAGCATTGGTAGATGGTTTTGGGGCACCCACTCACTTCAGAACTTGCTTAATTAACTTTTTATGATCTTCTCTTTCTGTTGGGTCCTCCCTTTCCTCCCCCAACCCCTCACCACCACCCAAGGATTTCTTTTATTTTCTTGTTAACTCAGACATACATTTAAAACATTTACAAAATATATCCTAACTTTTTAGAATGTCCCAGATCAAGAGGGTTTTTCCATGATAGTTACTCCACCATATTTCCATAAACAGAAGTTTCATGTTCTCTCTAAAATGTAATTGAGAATTTTTTTTTCATTCTCCAATTCTCATTTCAAGCCACAGACATTTTTAGCAATCGAGCAATGCAAAATTTTACAGGCATCTTAATATATGTTTTTCTAATACCCTCATCTTTTTTTCCTGATGAGTAAATGTATACTTGGAGTCGTGTTTCCCAAAGTGAATGCCATAGAACACTCATTTTGTAGTTACGTAGTCCAATAAGCTTGGGAAATACTCGTTTAAACAAAGTTACAGATTTCTTCACTGACGAACTTGTGCGGTGTGTACCATGTTGTGCATCTCTGAGAGAGGGATAACACAGGACTGGGACACTTCCCTGAGGTGCACTTGAGGAAAGCTGGCATAGAGGTAAAAATGGCTTCCCTAAGACCTTAGAGGTAGTTAACAGCAGAGCCAAGACTAGAACATGGTTCTTCTAACTCTCTCTTCCTCTTTATCATCACAATGAAACATTTTGTAAATAGCTCCTTGTGACACTATTTCCAGTAGAACCCCATCCTCAAATTGAAATGCGTTTGGAGCCCGTCTTCTTTCACTAAATGAAAGGGAAGTTGGCTTCTCTCCCAAAAGCAGTTAAATAGGAAAGTTCCAGAAGTTCTTCAAGGAAAATAAAATCTGAAGTAGAAAAGCAAGGGTTCCAGATCTTGACCTGACATAGAAAATCGATGTTTTCATAGGGCTTCCATCCAAATCAATGCAGAGACATAGTCATCTTGTCTGATTTTTAAGAGGGTTTTTACTCTCCCAAAAAATCATAGTTTTTAGTTGGCAGGGAACAAACTCCCAAGAACAAGTTGTGACAGAAAACTTTTTTTAAAAACTACTTTTGGATTTCAACCAGCAGAATGTGCACAGTTTCTGACTGTTAGTGTATTCTTCCCGCTATTGCCCAGAAAATGGACTGTGAGGACTTGGGAAGGTGAAGCACAATGTTATTTACATTTTTGTGCCAAAACGTTATGAAGGGAAATAGTCAAACACGCTGGGTGAGGGCAGCATATGAAAATTAATAGGAACATTTTGAATATGTGATATTTTACTTGAAAACAATATAAATGAAAAGGGTTCTGTCGAGGTACTTTTTTGACCTCTTTTAGATGTTTCTTTCTTTTTTTTTTTTTTTTTTAACACTCTCTGTTGGTTATAATAAAACCCTTTGGATCCTAGACCTCAAAGTTCTTTTCTTTTAGAATTTCCTTTTCTCTTTCTGTGTACAACAAATACCTTTCAGAGAAAAAAACCCAGTGCCTTGAGTCCTCTAAATAGTCAGTTCATGACGTCTACTAGCATTGAAATAGGACGGCAAGGGTGAGTACTGGGTTTGGAATCCAAGTGTTGGTGTCCCATTTAGTCATCAATCCCTGAAAACCAGTGGATATATACAGAGATATTCAAAGAGGATGAGGACATTATAGATATTTTAGGGCAAGAACTTCTAATTGAAGGCGAAGGAGCAAGCTAAGCATTTCTGAGATGGTGCTTTAGAAGATGGCAAATTGACAGAATTTGCACTAGCAAAAAGAATATTATAGAGAATTCATAATAATAATAAAGTGGAAGAGGAAGAGAAGAAGAAATATTGAGCTTTTACCCTCTGTCAGATACCAGGTTCATTACTGTACACATACTGTGTTACATTTGTACCTCAAAGCTGGGAGGCAGCGTCTGTTATCATCCTTTTTACAGGTGAGGCTTAGGGAGGGAACAAGTTAAGATAATCTGTTCAAGATCTTACATTAGAAATGGCAGATCAGGAATTTGAACCCCATTTTTTTTTTCTGACACCGTACCCCTGGCCTTAATTGCTAGGCTATATTGCCTCCTACAGCAGGTGTAGTTATGGGTTATATCTTCAAAAGAATTTTTTTTTATTATTGAAACATAGTTGACATACAGTGTTATATTAGTTTCTGGCATAAAACATCATGATTTGACAATTCTACACACTATTTAATGCTTACCCTTTCAAGTATAGTCACTGTCTGTCACCATATCACCAAGATTACATTCTTTTTTTTTTTATATCTTCACCATTTTGGAGAAAGGGTTTGACTTTACGCAGTGAATCTAAACCAGTGGAAGTCGAACTGGTCACCCCAGTGGTTTGGGCACAACCCAAGTGCTGATGAGAGGGTGGCAGTGAATGGATGTCAACAAAGGATGAGCCTGTGGCTGGTCCCTGGAGACAAGCCAAGGGCAGCCTGGAAGCTGAATGTCCAAGGAGCAAGGCAGGGTAGACAGGGTTAACTGGCATATGAACAAGATAGTAAGAGGATCAGAACACTTCTGAAAAAGCATTTTCTAGTGGGCATGGACAACTTTCCTCAATCTGTGGTCTCTAGGGTGTCTGGAAGGGCTCTTTTGAGTCTTGTGATGATGCCTTTTCACATGTCTAATAGCATGGAGAGGACAGTAGGTGTTATACGGTTTAATCCCATTCATTTTAGGTTAGTGTTTATGAAACAGCACATCATGAAATGATTTTTTTAACCATAAAACTGATCTTTGATCTCAGTATTTAACTTAAAGAACACAGCTCTTCATAGTTGTAGTAATAACCCAAGTTGAAACATTTGCCTTATTTTCTCACAAAAAAACCCTGCCTATTGAACAGTTATAAACCAATTCTTCATTTAGAAAATATGACTACTCTCTTCATGATACACAGCTCTTTTATTTCAATTTTCTAACTCAAGGTCTCTCTGACTGTCTGTCCTCTGAAATCTCTTCCTCCTCTTGTGTTTACTCCCTGAATTATTGGCCCCATCAGTCACTGTAGCTGGAAACTTAGCAGTCATCCCTAAGGTGTTTCTTCTCTCTCATCCACATCTGTCTTGTCAACAGAACCCTCCATTCTAAGTCATATATGCTCTTACACACTCTTAAATGTATCCCTTCCTATCATTTCCTAAATTCCCCATCCTATCTACCTTATGGGCCAGTAAGCTTTCTCATGTCCAATATTTGGGTCAGACACTGATTCTCAGCCTGGCTTTTCATTGTCAAGCTCGTGGGGTCACACAATCAAAGGCATGGAATCCAGAAGGAATGACCAGGGGAATGCTTTGCTTAGAAGGGCTAATGTGGGTGGTAGGTATTTTAGGGTTCTGGGCCTTTCAATATTAGATTTGTACCCTGTATGGCCTTTCCATACAGATCAGAATTTAAGTTCCTGGAATACGAAGACTTCACAACTGGGACCCCATCAGTCTTCTCTCTCTTGCCCCACTCCCAAACTCACACCATATGTGTAGGCCACTTACACATATTGCTGCGTTATGCTCCTGAGCTTGAAGTGTGCACTGCTATCATGCCCACCAAAAAAGCCCTAATCCCTCCTTCAGAATTCAGGCATCAGCAACTCCGATGGAATCTCCAGCCACACACACATTCTCCAAACTGCTTTACGCCCCTATGTAGGTACATTTTCTAGCATCTATCAAAATGTGTTATAATAATAATTTGCCACTATTTCTCCCCCTTTACCCAGGGACCTTCTTGAGTATAGACTCATATTTTACTTATCTTTTATCCCTAGTCCCTTGCATAAGACCTGGGTCAATCAATGCATATGTTGAATGAATGATTGTGCTAAGATCAATTAATTATGACAAAGAAATTATGCTGGCCCCTTTGATAAATTTTGTTGTGCTCTATGGTGCAATCCTTTTTGTGAGATACTTTGAGAACTGTATACCTGATTCAGTATAAGTAAAATAAAAAGATTTGTTTAAGATTGCTGAGTTAGAACATCAAAATATAGAAAAGACATGGGAAATGCTTGTTAAGTTAACAGTAATAAGAGATAAAGTCAGGATTCATTGCTTGCTGACATAGCTTTAATCAAAATAAGAAGTGAAGTTTTAACCAATTTTAGCATATAATATATCCTCCTGCTAGTGCGTAGTATTTCAAAGTATATCGCCATCTTGGATTTTAAATAAAAATATCATGTTTTCTTTAATGCTGTAAGTTTCAAATGCCACCAGTTCTTTTCTCTGTGTTCTTTATGCCCTGTTCATGCTACTTAACTTTTCTGAGCAACATAATCCTTACCTTAAAGCATAGAAAATGATACCTACCTCACATAATTATCACAATGATCCAAGGAGGTAAAATACCTAAGATCCCAAAATACTGGCTGACATAGTTACCACTTACCAATAAATGTTGATTTTTTTCTCTCTCTTTTTTAAGTCACTTTTGTTAGATGGCCTCTATCCTAGAAAGTTAGGTTCACAAATACATAATAACTTGTTTCTAATTATGGGTTACACTACGTTGCACCATTATAAATCCCTGTAGATCATTGCTTTAGGAAGATTGTGGGAGAGTCCATGAATGAATCTCTTTGCTTTGCTGGAGGCCAGTATTCTGGGCTGAGGAAGCCCTCAGCCACTGTGGGCAAAGGGACTCTGTCAAGGCAGAGTTGGCCCTAGGCCCACACACATCTTTAATCACATTTAAAAGTCCTGAAAGTCCACCAGAACTGCCTCTTCCGTGAAGGATGTCTTGAGCCAACCCTCCTCTTGTGCACCATGAGGCCCTTTGGATCCCCTAGAATAAATAAGAATCCTCTTATTTAGCTAAACACTCAAATCAAGCCTTTTTTTTTTTTAACTAACATCAGGGTTGTTGAAAAATATTGATAGTTTTGGTTAGGAATAGCATACTACATTTGAAACCTTCTAGAGAAAGCATATTAAAAACATCCTATACATTTTCTTTGAAAAATTGACTGAAGTTTTGTTTTTGTTCTTGGTTGTTTTTTTTTTTTTTTAAGAAAATTACCCAAAAAACTAGAAGAAAAGACAGAGCAAGGGATGGAGAAGGGTTGGTTGGTTGATGCTTGACATTGGAAACCCTTTACCATTCATAAAATATCGAGGTTATTTGAACTGAGGAGGAAATTGCTAAGGATTAGGCTTATAGCACTTGACCATGTCTCAGAAGTGCTACTCTGTACAACTTGTCAAAGACTGAAAAAAAAAAAAAAAAAGAAACCCAAAAAACAGAACAAAACAAAAAACCAAAAAGCAATCTCATTAGGGAACCTGGGCTTTGCATCCTGTCATTTATTAAATTTGTCAGTTGAAGCAGTAAGGATTATGGCGGTAGATTTATTAATTTTCAGAAAACCTGGCATGGAGAAGCCTTCCGGTTGGCACTAGGCTGGAAAATGCAGAGAAGGGAGTTAGTGAAACAAGCACAATTCTGAGTACCTGCTGTGAGAAAGTCATTACCGTAACAAACCTGTCACTGAAGGAGCCAGGTAACAAATTTTGGAAGGGCGACCTCCCTGAAAATCAGCAAGGTTTTATTTAGAATCTTTTTGTGCAAAGGAAAATCCTTACGTAGCACAAGTGCTGTGTGGGTCCAAGAACCGTAGGCCTGGAAAATGACCTTGTGCTCCGGGCAGACGTTTGTTTTCATTTCTGACATTCAAGATTCGTTGTCGTGAACGTCCAGATTCATGCTTGCCTACCCAGCCAAAAGGCAGGACTTACTCCTTTCTCTTCACAGAAGGATGGGTGCCGCAGGGCTCTGGGATCATCTCGCTGACGTTCCCTGCCCTGGGTGATGAGAGTGGGTACGGTCTGGGGCAGGGATGGCCAGGGGAGTTGTACTCTGACCTTTTGAGGTCCTTGTTGATCATGATGGATACCACAGAGACCAATTTTTCTATTTTTTTTCTGCCGCTGCTCACCATAGATCCAAGTTTCTCTATTTCTTTTTTTTTCCTACCCAGGAGGGTAGACCAGATATACAGAAAGGCTTCTATATTGTGTCCTGAAGTCAGTGTCCACAGTTATAGACTGTTGTTTGCTCTGTCAGGCTTTATTTTCAACACTCAGATATTAATTAATTGAGTCTTGTCATCTTCACACTAGCCCGGAAAGTTGGTGCTATGATTACTACTATTTGAGGTTTGAGGAAATGGAGACAGAGACAGGTGGCTTGGCTAGGGTCACAAAACGCAGTAAGTGGTGGCTGGCTTCAGGTTCAGCCACTTTGCTAAGCTGATCGAGAGCAGTCACGTGGCGGTGGCAGACAGTGTGGTTCACGTGAGCCAGATCAGCTTGTCCATATGGAGCAGCGTTCCATTCTAAGGACAATTTGATGAAAGGAGAAGACAACGCATGGAAGGAAAGGGACACACAGTAAAGATTTGTAAGCACTCTCCTGGATAGAGCCCACATGATCAAAACCTTAGGTGCTCTTTATCGTGCATACACATCACCTGGGTATTTATTAATTTTCCCTCATCTGCAGAAATTTCTGATCCATCAAGACTTGGAGCTTTGAGTCTGCATTAATGTAAGCACTCCCAAATAATTCAGAGCATCTTGACGGCGTCTGAGAAATAGTTCATTAGAGATTTGTGCCTTGTTCCCACAGACTTGGGGTTATTTCAGAGAGGATAGAAAGATACTAAAATTTTATCCTGAATGTCCTATCTTATGGATGTGTCCCGGGTAAGAAACTCTGCAGAATTCAAGTTCACCTTCACGGGCAAGTTTCACCTGGGCAATGAAGAAGGGATTTGGAGAAGCTGGCAATAGTGAGATAGACTAAGATCTTAACCATGAACATGAAGACTTGATTTTTTTTTTTTAAGGAGACGTTGCCCCTTCTTCTGGAAGGTACAGCAGATGGCAGTGTACTCCTCTGAGGAAGTAGGGTTAGAAATAAAAGCTTGTGGGACATTTCAGATAGGGCTGAACTTTGAGCTCCTACTTATGTACCTTGGACACAAGAGTAGGGAAAAAACAACCCTGAAGATACTATGTTGTCTGTGGCTTATCAGATGCGCTTAAGGCCTCTGTGGGCCAGGGTGGATACAACTAAAAATGTCCTTGCGATTTTACTGGATGGGGATTTGACCCCACAGACCAGCCAATCTACTTCTTTCGAACAAGAAAACAATCTGCATATAGTCTTGCGTCCCTTCAAGCAGATATTAGGCTTGGCTACAGATGATTTAACCCAATCATTAAAGTGAAAAGGAAACAGAAACTGTTTCCTATGACATGAATTTAAAGAACAGACGGACACCCCCCCCCAATTGAATAGAAACAGTGAATTGACATGGAGTAAAATTAAGCTAAATAAGAGGAAACAGTGAAATTTTGTAGACTGTGAAATAGTCTCACTGGGAACATTTTGGAAGCCCCATCACTTAGTCATTTCAAACTAGACCAGACAAATGACTTGAAGATATGCTGTAAGAGGCAGGGTTATAGAGAATGGATGAAGGAATTTTTTTTTTTCTATCCCCTGTGGAAATTTCCTCAGTGGTGTCAGCTGACATTTTCTCTCTTTCTCTCTCTGTCACTCACATACACATATAAACACAAAGTTGCTTACTTTCATACTGTCTCCTTTCTGACTTTTCAATTTGATCATCACCAAAACAACATTTTAAAACCTCAAAAGCCTCCTTCTATTGCTAGGTCTACATTTACTATCTATTCTGATCCCCTTTTCCTTCATTATGAATGAGGTTTTTCCGTTCAGACTGTAAAATCCTTACAAGTTCCCCTTTGTCATCTTTAAAGCCTTGTAAACACCTTTTCCAGTGAGTCCTGGTGACTGCAAGTAGCAAGCAGGGTACTTTCTCTTTGAGACTCATTGGGGAACAGAAAGGATTACCCAGTTCCTATCAAATGGGGATAAGCAGAAGCTGTGCATGTCACCAGGCTCATGGAATGTACCCAACCAGAAAACCGCCAACCATTGCTTCCATCTCTTGAGCAACACAACACTTTTCATGGATAGCTGATAGAAATCACAACATGGAGGGAGGTTAAGATGGCGGAGGAGTAGGGCACCCCTTTTTCAGCCGGTCCCCTGAGTTGAGCTGGATAGGTACCAGACCAGCAGGAAA